>NC_056732.1:295978791-295981291 GCF_019279795.1 Protopterus annectens | reverse complement strand
GGGCAGCAGTCACTGGATCTGTCATTAGAAGGCATGCATGTCTTAAGGAACAGCTCCTGCCAGACCATGTCAAATCTAAATTGTTGGATGCCCCCTTGCAAAAAAGCCAACTTATTTGGCACTAAGGCAGAAGAGGTCTTAAAAAAGATGGAAGAAAAAGCAAAATCTCTGCAGACAGTTGAGGATTTCTTACAGGTCCAGCCACCCAGGTTCAGCAGGCATTGCCCCACCAAGCACTGGTCCTTTCTTGCTCCCATTAAGCCAGTCCAGCCCATGCCATGGGGAACCCAACCCCCCCAGACAGCAGCCACAGGGAATGCAGAGATCTAAGCAGTGGACTACCTCCACTTCAAAACCAGTGAGTTCTAAGCCACACCCTTATGGTAAGAACTCACTATGACTCACCTCCCCCACCCCCTCCCTCTGCCCACCTTCACTTACCCGTAGGAGGAAAACTCTCTTTTCATGCAAGCACCTGGTCCACCATTGCCAACGACCGCTGGGTTCTCAACATAGTGTCTCAAGGATACAAATTTTCCCTTCCACACCCTTCCAACCCCAAAAGGGTTCCCAGATCTACATCCAAACCAGTGGGCAAGGCTCAAAAGCAAATCCTTTTTGCTTTCTATGAGGGCAATAGAGCACGTTCCTGCAGAACAGATAGGTCAAGGTTTCTACTTCAAACTTTTCCTGGTGCCCAGAAAAGAGGGCACCTGGCACCCCATCTTCGATCTATCCATTCTAAACACCTTCCTGGTGATCCCAAAATTCAAAATGCTCACCCTCCAGCAGCTGCTACCCATGCTCTCCAAGGACACTTGGCTAGCCAGCCTAGATCTAAAAGAGGCCTACCTCCACATTCCTATCAGGGAATCATGCAGGAAATATCTCTGTTGCAGGGCAGGATCTCAACACTTTCAGTTCTCTGTGCTTCCATTTGGCTTATCTACTGCTCCCAGAGTTTTCACAAAATGTCTGGCTCCAGCCATTGCCTTTTGCAGACAAAGGAATATCCAGATTTACCCATACTTAGACGACCTGCCTTATTCAGGCAGACAGCCAGGAAAAGCTGCTGAAGCACTTAGCCTTTGTAAAGACCCTACTAACTTCCCTAGGGTACACAATCAATGAATAGAAACCCAAACAGGTGTCCACCCAAAGGATTATCTTCCTGGGAGCAAGCCTGGACACAGCATCCCAGATGGCATTCCTTACACCAGAAAAAAAATTTTCCTGACAGCCTACTTCTCTCAACTAGCTACCAGACCCCAGTTATCTGCAAGCTCTGGAGTTCATGGCATCTTGCATACTACTCATTCCATATGCCAGACTGCATATAAGGACACTTCAGTGTTCCTTAAAAAACCTTTGGTGTCAACACTCTCAAAACCTGGAGACTCTTATACCTGTAATTCCTTGCCTCAGAAAAGATTTTCTTTGGTGGGCAACAACATGCTCCCACAACAAGGGACTACCTTTCTCACCGCCCCCCCCCCCTGCTTCCCAGACCCTCACCACAGACACATCAGACTATGCTTGGAGTGCACACCTGGAAGGCAGGTGTATACAGGGCCAATGGAGCCTACAGCAAATCCCTGTACAAATCAACCAAAAAGAGATGATAGCTGTCCAGCACGCCTTGATAGCTTTCAAGCCCCTTCTCTCCCCAGGGGCTCTCATCATCAAAACAGACAACATCACTGTGATGTGGTATATCAACAAGCAGGGAGGGACTCACCTCCTACCCTCTGTGCAGGCTGGCCATGACCGTATGGCGTACAGTCTCTGCCATATGTATATATATATATATATATATATATATATATATATATATATATATATGTATATATATATATATATATATATATATATATATATATATATATGTATATATATATATATATATATATGTATGTATATTTATATATACGTATATATATGTATGTCTATATATATGTATGTTAGCACAATTCCTACCCAGTTCTCTCAACTCTGTGGCAGATGAATTAAGCAGAAATCTTCTGGACCCACAAGAAACGAGTGGCAGCTCAACAGAAGAACCTTCACCTTAATAACTCAGAAATGGGGTACCTCGTAAGTCAACCTCTTTGCCTTCCACACCAACCATCAGCTCAGCAAATTTTGCACCAGGGAGCATCACTGCATGGCTTGGAAAGTGGATGCCCTGTCTTTCCCCTGGGTCAATCTATCGGTCTATGCCTTTCCTCCACTACCTCTCATTTTCAGGGTAGTGCTCAAAATAAAGAAGGAAAAAAACAAGGATAATTCTTATAGCTTCAGACTGGCCTTGCCAGCACTGTTACCTCTTGTTGCACAGCCTGTCCCCACTGCCACCATGGCATCTTCCTTAGATTTCAAACCTCCTGACCCAGAGGGAAGGGGAATTCATGCATCCCCAATTGCAGACACTCAATCTGGCAACTTAGCTTATTCCCTGACCCCAGATCAATCTGCCAACCTCAGTAAACAGGTTCTAGAT
>NC_056732.1:295878791-295961291 GCF_019279795.1 Protopterus annectens | reverse complement strand
AGAAGGGGGGTGTGTGGGCACGATTGGATTCTTGTTGTATACCTTTGGTAATAGGTACAGGTCCTGCTAGGGAAGATCCTATTTTAATTCTGAAGTATTTGACATTGAGGAAGTGTTTAAACCAGGGAGTATGGTCTAGACTGATACCAATTTCAATTAGTTTGTTTTGGAGCAGATAGTGGTCAATAATGTGAAATGCCTTTGTCATATCTATAAATAAGGCACCTTATGGAGGCCACTATCAAAGTTTAGCAGGATGTCCTCAGTCAGGAATGTATGCAAGACTACATTTTTCTTCTGTGCTTTCACTTCACCTTTATTATATCTAACTGCCTTGTCCTTTTCACATTGAGGTATCAAACTGACATATTTTTCACAGCTGCTGTTGTATAACTTAAATGTTTTGAGTGTTTCATGTACTACCATGAGGCAGCACACTGTTGCTAACAAAAATATGAATACAAGTGCTAAGAGGGACGCCAGTTTTCCATCAAGATTTCTGAATGGTTAAGTGGTTGAAGGCTCTGCTGTAGTGAGTAAGCATAAGCTAGCCTTCAAACATTTTTTGTGATTATGTACAGTCACCAACATCTACCAGTGAAACTTAGTTCTTGGCTGAGGGGGGAGTCTTGTCAGATCATTTTACCAGTTAATTTGGTTGTGCCGAAAGAGAAGGAAAGAAACAGTAACAGTGTTTTCTGTATATTTTTAAAGAGAGATACAGGAGTGCTAGAATTGTGCATCATATATTTAGGTTAATAGACCCTCTGAGGGTAACAGATTATCAAAGAGCTGAATTGTTTTCTGCTACTGATGTGCTTCTTCAAATAATTTGAATGTGTATGTTAATTATTACAATGAAACAAGCATATGTTGTGCCTTTTTTGCGTGCATTTCCCTATCTAGGATAGTTGCTGTTGTGGGTTATTTTAAGCTTAGACTGTTTTCCTCAAAGATGAGAATCGAAACCTGTACCTTCTGTCTGTGAGGTAATCACTTCAGCCATTTTGCCAACCCCAACCCACTGCCTGGCTGTGTTTTTGTTGTATCATATATTCCTTTTGAGGATGTTATTTCACCCGTTCTCTAAAATTTTGTTTATCTGTCTGTTAACCAAGATCATCCATCTGGTAGATGTTTCCAGTGGAGTCCCAGAAAGAGTAATGTCCAGACAAGTGTACCTCTCAACTGTACATATTTTCACAGAATGTCCAGATATTTGCCTCATATTTTTGTTTGTTTCTTGTAAAATTGTGGTTTTCAGGCCAACCTTTGTGGGTTGAAGTCCCAAAATAATGACAGTCATTTGAGTTTCAGACTTCATACCCTTCAAAAAATTCATGCTAATGCAGAACTGGTTATGCTGTCAATTTTCTAAGTTTGTAAGAGCAATATTTTAGAAGTGTTCCTATTTTGGGGCCTTTGCCCCCCCCCATTATTTGTGGCTTTGTCCTGATTTCTTTCCCTAAGAAGTTTTGAGGTATGCAGACAATGCACGTAATAATGTGAAGAATATTTAACATACCAGTGTAACAAAAACATACAGATGGGTTAAAAGTGACGTTCAGAAATAGCAGCTGTAGAGCTTGTTGGAAATTAACTCACAAAAATAGCAGTTGCATCAGTATCGATGTTCATCGTGCATACAGCTGCAGTAATCACAGATGGGTTCTCTGCCGTCAGGCGGTCCCTCGGTCGGCCGAATTCCAAAGTCTTGGTCCTGCGTCGGTTGTTGTCGCTTTCTCTCCTGACGTCAGCGAGGCCGTAGTATATAAGACACAGCCGACGCCATGTTCCCAGTCTTTTTTGCCGCGCGGTGCCCGAAGCAGAAGCAGTTCGCAAGTGCCAGTCGGCCAGCTCCCGAATTACAGAAATATTGGAAACCGAAGTCTTCATTAAAGCTAAGTACCCCGTTGGGGAAACTTTTCTTGCCTCAGACCGATGTCAGAAAAAGTTAATAATTGTATTTCTTGTGGGAAGCAAATACCGCATAAGGATTTCCATTCCCTCTGCATACCTTGTTTAAGCCCAGACCACGACGTCTCGGGCTGTCGCTTTTGCGCTACTTTCAATAAACGCACTATTAAGCGTCGGGCGGAGTTCGCCCGACACTATTTTGGTAAAGCCTTTGATTATAAAATGTCGTCGGATACTCCGACTACCGTTTTGTCCAAAAAATGCAAGGACAAGGACCGACATGCGAGGCCCGCGGTCCCCGCCGACACCATGCCAAAACAGGCTACACATGGTCCGGTTCTCAGCGAGACGCCTTTGCAGTCCCTGACTACCGACGACACTCCTTTGGCGGTGTCCTCTGTACCCGAGACCGCTGGTACCTCGGCCCTTTCCCAGACTACAACCACCGAAGCCTTTGCTAATGTTGAGCCTACTTATGTGGACAGGTCCACTTCCACCCATGGTGTCTTTAGACCCTCATCTTCTTTTTCTATTAAGGCCTTTACTAAATCCAAAGCAGCCAGGCATCCCAAGAGGCCTGTTGCACAGGGTCCATCTCCAGGCCCCATGCCTAAAAAACAGATACTTAAAATGGCTGAGGATTTAATTACTCTTATCAGGGGTTCTCAACCCCCTCCAGACAAGAGACCCAGAGTGGAGGAAGATTCTCCCTCTTCTGATCAGGAATCCATTTTATCAGAACATTCTGATGTAGAGGAACACTCTTACTCCCCTTTTGAGGATTCGGATGCAGAGCAGTCCATTCCTTCTGTATCTCCTCCTGAGGATTTTTCCTTTGGGGAAACCCTGCACACTTTGAGGGAACACTTCCATTGGGAAGGCCAAGACTTTTCAGATTCCAAGAAAAGACTTAGGGAATTTCTTTTGTTACCTCAACACAGACCTCTGGCGATACCTCCTGTTTTGGACATACTGGATGATGTTTATTCGGAGGCTTGCCTTAACCCGGATTCTCTGCCTCCTGCACCAGTCAAACCTGATAGGTACTACAGAGTACCTAACTCTCACCAATTTCTCTTCAAAAGCCATAATGCTGACCCTGAAACCATTTCTCAAGGCCCCAAGGGATTGAAGGCCTCCACTGCCAAGAATCCACTTCCTGCAGAAAGAGAGTCAAGATCTTTAGAAAGGTGGGGAAAAAGGTATATACCTCGCCACCCTAGCCATGAGGGCCTTAAATTGTCAGTTTCATATGCTTAAATATCAACAGTTCCTGTTATCACAATTAAGGAATAAAATGTCTCAACCTGAACAACCAGATTTGAAGGAGTTACAGGATATGATGCATAGTGCAGAGCAAGTGGGTAAACACACCTTACAATGTGGTTATGATGCCCTAGAGGCCTCAAGTAGAGCTGCTACAGGATCAGTCATTCGCAGACATGCCTGGCTTAGGGAACAAAACTTGCCTGATCATGTGAAAGCTAAGCTTCTAGATGCTCCTTTACAAAAGGATGTGCTGTTTGGTACTAATGCTGAGGAGATATTACGGAAAATGGAAGAAAAAGCCAAATCTATGCAAACTGTCAAAGCTTTTTTACAGGTCCAACCACCACGTTTTAGCAGAAATTGGCCTTCAAAAAACTGGTCCTTTCCAGCCACTGACAAGCCCCAAAGAGGTAGATACAGACGCACAAGGGGCAGAGGACAATCACAAGGATCATATAGAGGCCGACAATGGCAAACTCCAGCACCAAGAGGTGGCGAAGACAGTGCACAACAATACAGGAAACAAACCCAATGACTCCCTCATTTCCATGCCAAGCATGTCTCAGCTGGCAGCACCTTTGGGAGGAAAGCTAGCATTATTTGCAAGAAATTGGCATATTGTCACAACAGACAAATGGATCCTGGACATTATAAACAGAGGCTACAAATTTCAATTCCACACTCTTCCAAAAAGAGAGGCATGCCAAACCTGCCACACAATCAAAGGGCAGAGGCACAACTGCAAATTTCAAAGCTCATAAGCATGAGAGCTATTCAAGAGGTACCTACTCACTAACAAGGTCAAGGTTTTTATGCAAGACTTTTTTTCTGGTATCAAGGAAAGGAACAGACTGGAGACCCATTTTGGACTTATCCATCCTAAACACATTTTACTGCACAAAATTCAAGATGCTCACATTACAGCAGCTTCTTCCCATGCTGGGCAAGGAGTTTTGGCTGGTAACATTGGACCTCAAGGAGGCATACCTGCATGTCCCAATCAGACAAAGCTGCAGAAGATACCTCAGATTTCTTGCAGGTTCAATCCACTATCAATTCTCTGCATTGCCCTTTGGCTTATCTACTGCGCCCAGAGTATTCACAAAGTGCCTGGCATCAGTGATTGCCTACTGCAGACTTCAAGGGATACAAATTTACCCTTATTTGGACGACTGCCTGATCCAAGCGGACAGCAAGCACATACTTCTGGAACATCTGGCATATGTAACACAGTTACTGCATTCTCTGGGATACACCATCAACAAAGAGAAATCCAGGCTAACTCCATCTCAGAAAATAACTTTCCTGGGTGCCAACTTGGACACAAACTCCCAGATGGCCTATCTTACTCCAGAAAAACAGGGGCAACTAACTCAGTACTTCAAAATACTAGCAAAAAGTACCAGGCTTACTGCAAGGAAAATCCTGCAGGCTCTGGGCTTCATGGCATCTTGCATTCTTTTAATCCCATGTGCAAAGCTGCATATGAGGAAACTTCAATGGTACCTAAAAAACCTATGGTCTCAACACAGCCACAGTTTGGAAACAATAATACCAATAATTCCATGTTTGCAAAAGGAATTTCTATGGTGGGCCCAAGCATGTCAAGCAAACACAGGCCTCCCATTCTGCAAGCCTCAAGCAAAGCAAGTCATCACAACAGACGCCTCAGATTACGCCTGGGGGCCACATGACGGACAGGTGCATTCAGGGCAAATGGTCCCAAAAGGAAAAGCACCTTCACATCAATCAAAAAGAAATGCTAGCAGTAATAAATGCAGTTACAGCTTTCAAGGACTTCCTACATCCAGGACAATTACTGATAAGAACAGACAACACCACAGTAATGTGGTACATAAACAAACAAGGAGGAACACATTCATACCCCTTGTGCAGACTAGCCATGACTCTTTGGAACTTGGCTCTGGAATGGCAAATCGAACTTCAAGCACAGTACTTGCCAGGATTGGAAAACACGCTGGCAGACAATCTAAGCAGAAATATGACAGATCCACACGAATGGAAGTTACATCCTCAGGTGTTTACAGAGATAATCCAAGCGTGGGGGAGGCCAGACATAGATCTTTTTGCCTCCCACAGGAATCATCAATTGGAAAAGTTTTGTTCGAGGACATTTCATCCAAAGGCCTGGAGAGTGGACGCCCTTTCATTCAGTTGGACAGCATGGACAGTTTACGCATTCCCACCTCTGCCACTTCTGCCCAAGGTGCTTTTGAAAGCAAGAGCAGACAGACCGAAGATGATACTGATTGCTCCAGATTGGCCAAGGCAACACTGGTACCCACTCCTGAGGAGCCTAACACATACTTCTCCCTGGTCCCTGCCTCTAATGCCTCTTCTGCTGACTCAGCACAGCTACAAAACTCTTCACAGTCAGCTGAAAACACTCAATCTCGCTGCATGGAAAATTCCTTAACACCACAACAGACCCTACTCTCCAAGGAGGTGCAGGATGTCATTTTGGAGGCCAGAAGGCCATCTACTAGAAAAGCTTACTCTGCAAAATGGAAACGGTTTTGCTCTTGGAATGAGAAAAAAGGCCAGGACCCTAGAAAACTGAACTTGCCTCAGGTATTACAGTATCTAACAGAGCTGCTGAACAGTGGACTATCATTTTCTTCCATAAAAATCCATGCCTCAGCCATTTCTGCAGAATTCAACACGGATCCTCCTTTATTTTCTCACCCACTCTTACGACAGTTCCTCAGAGGGGCTAAGAATATAAGACCACCAAGGAAACAACCAATACCAGCCTGGGATCTTAATCACATACTAGAAAAATTAACATTGCCCCTTTTGAACCAGCTGCCTCAACAGATTTGCAATATTTGTCCTGGAAAACAGCCTTCCTTCTGGCTATCACTTCAGCTCGTAGGGTTTCGGAACTACAGGCCCTCATGGCGGTGCAGCCCTTTCTCATTTTACATCAGGACAGGGTTTCCTTCACCAACCCATCATTTATGCCTAAAGTGGTATCCAGGGTAGCTTTAAATCAAGCCATACACCTACCTACCTTTTACCCCAATCCTCAAAACAAAGGGGAAAGGCTGCTACACTCTTTAGACATCCATAGGCAGCTACGTTATTATTTGGACAGAACAAAGTCCTTCAGGAAATCAGAACAACTCTTTGTGTCCTATGCTGTAGAGGCTCAAGGGAAGCCAGTTACCAAACAGACTATTTCAAAGTGGATAGGCCACTGCATACGGTTTTGTTATTCCTATCATGGGAAATCTGTTCCTACAGGTATCAGATCACACTCCACCAGGGCCACAGCCACCTCTACAGCCTTCCTCAGAGGAGTTCCTACCAAAGATATTTTGGAAGCAGCCACTTGGAGTTCTGTACATACCTTCACAAAACACTACCACCTGCCTTTATATTCCAGAACTAGAGCAGGCTTTGCCACTGCTGTGTTGCAGGGCATTCTGGCTCAGCCCAGTTCCTCCTAGTACCTACCACCCTGTGCGTAGCTTTGGGACTCTACCCATCTGTGATTACTGCAGCTGTATGCACGATGGACATAGTACAGATGTTCTTCATCTCACATTGCTGCAGTCCTTACATATGGGTAGTCCGCTGTCCTCGGTCGGCCCGAATACCAAAGTATTAGGCTGACGTCGGTCATGGGCGCTCAGATCTGACATCATAGCGTCAGGGTATAAAAGCGCATGACCGACGTCATATCCTCAGTCTTTTTTGCCGCATCGTCCGATGCAGAAGCAGCGATGCAAGTGCCGCTCGGCTCTGAAATTTTCAGATTCTGAGTTTCAGACCGAAACCAAGTTGGGCTAAGTACCCTGGGGAATATTTTTGTTTTTCTTGCCTCAGTTAATTTCGGATGTCAGAAAAAGTGAATAATTGTATTTCTTGTGGGAAACAGATACCGCATAGGGATTATCACTCTCTTTGCATTCCTTGTTTGGGACCGGACCACGGCGTCGGGTGTCGGTTTTGTGCTAGGTTTAATAAGCGCACTATAAAAAGAAGGTTAGATTGTGCTAGGTTAGTCTTTGGTAAGCGGTGTAATTATAATATGCCGCCGGATCCTCCGACGCCCGCTTCCACGAAGAAGCGCAAAGACAAATCCTTGAAACCTAGACAGGTTGATTCGTCCGTTTGACGCCGGTCCTGCAGAAGCTACAGTGGAGCAGGTGGATCCGGCTGAAGTTTCTGTTGAGTCTCAGGGGGAAACTTTGATTTTGCAGGATGTGGCCTCACAGGAGTCAGGTCAAGCTGAAGGGGCCTCTCAGGTTACTGTTCTCCCTTCTATGCCTAAGGTGGTTAGGCCTTCTGCTACTATTTCTAAGGCTTCTTCTAAGGGCAGGTCTGTTTTGCCTTCCTCTGGTGTCCCTCCAGGTACTTCAGGGTCTGTGCCTAAAAAGCACATGCTTAAAATGGCGGAAGATTTGATTACTTTAATTAGAGGATCTCTGCCCCCTCCTGATAAGAGGCCCAGGGTGGAGCCAGAATTGGAAAGTTAGGGAATTCTTGTTTTTACCACAGCATAGACCCTTGGCTATACCTCCTGTTTTGGATGTTGTTCAAGATGTTTTCTCGGAGGCTTCCCTTAATCCAGATTCTTTGCCTCCTGCGCCAGTTAAACCGGACAGGTATTACAGGGTGCCTGAGGCTCATAAATATCTGTATAAGAGTCCTAGGGCGGACCCAGAAACTATTAGTCAGGGGCCTAAGGGTGTTAGAGCTTCTGTTGTAAAGAATCCGGTTCCTCTAGATAAGGAAGCTAGAGCTTTGGATAGATGGGGTAAGAAGGTGTATACCTCTTCTACTTTAGCAATGAGGGCTTTAAATTGCCAGTTTCATATGTTGAAGTATCAGAATTTCCTCCTTTCTCAGCTAAAATCTAAAGTGGATGCTTTGGCAGAGGGCATAGAGTGTAAAGAATTGCAGGATTTAGTACATGTCTCTGAACAGGTGGGTAAGCATTCTTTGCAGTGTGGTTTTGATGCTGTACAGGCCTCTTCTAGGGTGGCTGCCACTGGATCAGTTATTCGTAGGCACGCCTGGCTTAAGGATCAGAATTTGTCCGAGCATGTTAAAACTAGAATTCTGGATGCCCCTTTACAGTCTGAAGTTTTGTTTGGTCCCCCTGTGGAGTCGGTTTTGAAGAAAATGGAAGACAAGGCTAAGTCTAGGCAGACTGTTAAAGATTTTTTGCAGGTGCAACCTCCAAAGTTTAGTAGAAATTGGCCTACTAAGGGGTGGACCTACCCTTCTTCTGATTCTCAGTCTAGGGGTAGATCTAGACGTGGCAGGGGCAGAGCTCACAGTACATTCAGGCCTAGAACTTGGAGTTCACCTGCACAATCTGCAGGTGAGGGCAGGGGCCAGTCCTTTCGTAAACAGGCCCAATGACCTGCATTTTCAGCTGCCAGATTCTTCTTCCCTGGCAGCTCCTTTGGGAGGAAAATTAGCACTCTTCAAGCAAAACTGGCTTTTAGTCACCCAGGACAAATGGGTATTGGACATTATAAACCGAGGCTCAAAGTTCTATTTCCATACATTGCCTCCTTTCAAAGGCATGCCAGACGTTCCTCCTCGGCAAAGGATAGAGGCTCACAAGCAGATTTCTTTACTTCTTCAAATAGGAGCTATACAGCCAGTTCCTCTGTCAGAAGTGGGACTAGGATTTTATTCTCGCCTGTTTCTAGTACCAAAGAAAGGGAACACATGGAGACCAATTTTGGATTTATCTATCCTCAACACTTATCTGGACATTCCAAAGTTCAAAATGCTGACGTTACAACAGCTTTTACCTCTGTTGGGAAAAGATCACTGGATGGTAACTCTGGATCTCAAAGAGGCTTATCTTCATGTTCCTATCAGGCCCAGTTGCAGGAGGTACCTGCGCTGGCTGGAAATTTACATTATCAGTTCTCTGCATTGCCCTTTGGCTTATCTACTGCCCAGAGTGTTCACAAAGGTTCTGGCTCCAGTGATAGCCTTTTTCAGGTTAAAAGGAATACAGATTTATCCTTATTTGGACGATTGCCTGATTATTGCACAACACAAAGACGAACTTCTGCATCATCTACAGTATGTGATGGTAGTGTTAAGATGCCTAGGGTATTCTGTGAACGAAACAAAGTCCAGTATAGTACCCTCTCAGGACATGTGCTTTCTGGGTGTGAGACTGAATACAGCTTCCCAGATGGCCTTTTGACCCCGGACAAACAAAGAAGCCTTTCTCTTTATTTCCATCAAATGTCTCTACAGTCCAGGCTGACTGCAAAGACAGTCCTTCAAGCCTTGGGGTTCATGGCATCTTGTATTCTGGTGCTTCCCAATGCCAAACTGCATATGAGGAAGCTTCAATGGTATCTCAAAATGTATGGACACAACACTGCCAAGATCTAGACACTGTCATTCAGATAATACCTTGCATTCAGAAAGAATTTTTGTGGTGGGCTCAGGAATGTCACCTAAACAAGGGACTCTCTGTGACCCGACCAGAGGCGAGTCAGATTCTAACGACAGATGCCTCGGACAAGGCTTGGGGAGCACACCTCAATGGAAAATGGGTGCAAGACACGTGGCCTGTCAGACTTCAACATTTGCATATCAACTTGAAGGAGATGTTAGCAGTCCAATTTGCATTGATGGCTTTCAAGGATTTACTTCACCCAGGACAGGTGTTGATTCAAACAGACAACACTACTGTCATGTGGTACATCAACAAGCAAGGGGGAACCCATTCATACCCTCTTTGCAGGTAAGCGATGATTTTGTGGGAAATTGCTCTCAGTTTACACCTCAATCTTCAGGCAAGGTTTCTACCAGGAGAACAGAACTCCTTAGCGGATGTGTTGAGCAGACAAATTGTGGATCCTCACGAGTGGAAACTGGATCCTCATGTGTTTCAAAAGTTGACAGTGTTATGGGGGAACTCCAGACATAGATCTGTTCGCTTCTCCACTAAATTACCAGTTGCCAAAGTTTTGCACAAAAATGTTTCATCCCACAGCTTGGAAGGTGGATGCTCTATCATTCAGTTGGAGCAATCTTCATGTCTATGCCTTTCCACCTCTGCCTCTCATTCCCAAGGTACTCCTGAAGGCCAGAATTGACAAGCCATCCATGATTCTGATGGCGCCGGATTGGCCTCGACAGCACTGGTACCCACTACTGAGGAGTTTGGTACGGGAGCCTCCATGGCCTCTGCCTTTGATTCCGCATCTTTTGTCTCAGGAGGGCAATCACTTCCTCAATGTCAAGATTTAGTCTCTGCATCTCACAGCCTGGCATATTCTGTTTTAGACCCTGGAGGGTCTCAGCTTCCACAACAAGTTTTGAATGTTATTTTGGAGGCCAGAAGGCCTAGTACAAGGAAAGTTTACGCTGATAAATGGAGGAGATTTTTTCTTTGGAGCAAAGCGAAGGACTTTGATGTTTCCAAGCCTGATTTAAGTGTTTCTCTTCAATATCTTACTGAGTTATTGGACAAGGGTTTGTCTTTCTCCTCGATAAAGGTTCATGCTGCAGCCATTTCTGCTCACTATGACTGTGACCCTCCTTTATTTTCCCATCCTTTGTTTAAGCAGTTTCTTAGAGGGGCAAAGAACATAAGACCCCACGAGAGCTCCTACTCCTGCTTGGGATCTCAATTTTGTGTTGGAAAAGCTTACTCTACAACCTTTTGAGCCTGCAGCTACTGCCGAGTTAAAGTATTTATCACGGAAGACTGCTTTTTTGTTGGCCATTACCTCTGCAAGAAGGGTTTCTGAATTACAGGCCCTTATGGCAGTGGAACCTTTCCTGATTTTTCATAAGGATAGGGTATCTTTGCGTACTAATCCTTCCTTTATGCCTAAAGTGGTTTCTAGTGTGGCCTTGAACCAAACTATTCATTTGCCTACTTTTTATGCAAACCCTCAAAATAAAGGGGAGAAGATTTTGCATACTTTGGATATTCACAGGCAGTTACGTTATTATTTGAGCAGAACCAAGGGGTTCAGGCAGTCTCAGCAGTTGTTTGTTTCTTTTGCTTTGGGTTCTCAGGGAAAACCTGTTTCAAAACAAACTATTTCTAAATGGATTGGGTTTTGTATTTCTTTCTGTTATTCCCATCATGGTAAGGAGATTCTGGATTCTGGTAAGGAGCTGGAATTGGACCTCATTCCACTAGAGCTACTGCCACTTCTACTGCCTTTCTAAGGGGGGTAGCTACAAAAGATATTTTGGAAGCAGCCACTTGGAGTTCAGTACATACTTTTTCCAAGCATTACCACCTTCCTCTTTATTCTAAGTCTAGGGCTGGATTTGCCACTGCAATATTACAGGGCATTTTAGCAGCCCCTAATGCTTTATGATTTTGCCATCCTCCCTTTACCTCTGCTTTGGGATTCTACCCATATGTAAGGACTGCAGCAATGTGAGATGAAGGACATAGTACAGTTTTGTACCTACCATAAATGTAGATGTTCGAAGATCCACATTGCTGCAGTCCAATTTACCCTCCCTCCTTCCCCTCTGTAGTTTGGCATGGTTATATGGTTTGGGTGATGGTTGTTGTTGGGCATGTTTTTGGGAGGTATCCTGTTTTTGGGCTGTGGCCTTTCTTTTTAGGGCCTTCTGACATCTAGGGCAAGAAAAGACTGAGGATATGACGTCGGTCATGCGCTTTTATACTCTGACGCTATGATGTCAGATCTGAGCGCCCATGACCGACGTCAGCCTAATACTTTGGTATTCGGGCCGACCGAGGACAGCGGACTACCCATATGTAAGGACTGCAGCAATGTGGATCTTCGAACATCTACATTTATGGTAGGTACAAAACTGTACTTTTTGTACCTACCATAAATGTAGATGTTCAAGTGCTAATACAGCTGCAGTATAGGTTTCCCTCCCTCCTTCCCCACTTGGTAAAGGCATGGGGCCTAACACTCTCTTCATTCTACCTGACTGGGTTATCCTTCTATGGTTTATTTGCTTGCAACTACTGATTCTGGATTATATTGCATTGCTTGTATATACATAGAAACATAATTTATGTATTGCCTTCCTTCTGGGGGCACCTGACATCTGGGGCAACAAAGACTGAAGAACATGGCGTCGGCTGCGTCTTATATACTCCGGCCTCGCTGACGTCAGGAGAGAAAGCGACAACAACCGACGCCGGACCAAGACTTTGGAATTCGGCCGACCGAGGGACCGCCTGACGGCAGAGAACCCATCTGTGATTACTGCAGCTGTATTAGCACTCGAACATCTACATTTATGGTAGGTACAAAACTGTACTTTCTACCTAGTTTTGTGAAGAGGCTAAAAATTTGTTCTACTATAAGAATGCACACAGTTTCATAGTTTGATTAAAATTTGTCATGCAATTTTATGGGTAACATTACAAACTGATAGCAAATGCAGATTCATAGGAGTTTCAAAGCAGTTTAGTCTCATGACTGACTCTCAAACTTTACCCCTTTTGTCAGAGTGGGCTAGGCCAGTTTGTCCCAGAGTAAATTTGAAGTACTCATCCAGTTATTCAGGTTATGTTTGAAGGATGGTAATGTATTGCACTGCCTAACCTGCTTGGACAACTTTATTCCAGAGAATAGGTATGTGATGCATAATGGATCTCTCTCCCTTTATCATGTTTTGTTTATTTGCTGGTGAATTTGCAGGTCCCTGGTTCTAAGTAGTTAGACTTGCAGAGATATAAGAGATCAAGGACTATGGAGTCTTTTGCATAATTACTTCTCAGGAGTCTGCAAGATGCTTTGTAAGGAGTTTTAGACCTCTCTTGTAGCTTCTTTTTTTTAACTTGAAATCTTCTTAATTAGGAAACTCTGGGTCATCTGTAGTTGTTTGATATGTCAAGTGAAGTACATCCCAAAGGGAATGTTTAACTCTAGAGTTGGTCTAATCAGTGCTGAATATTAGGGAACAATGAAATCTTTATATCTGAATGGCTGTACCTTTGGTTATTAGTAGTGCTGTGTAGAAGGAACACTTCATTTACAGTGCCTCAGTGGCGTATGGGTATAGTTTTTGTACAAACACCTATACCGGCCCCTTTCCAGAGCACAGAATCCCCTACTCTGACTCTCTGAGATAGGAGTTTGGCTAAGTCCCTCCCATCAGGTAAACGTAATCTTTGTCTCAAAGTCAGTTAAGTCTTTTGTGCCTGCTGTAGGATTCCCACGGTTGATTCTCTTCAGCAGCTTGAATTGGTGGATTACAGCTTCTAGACACTGATGAGATCCCTTTGGGGGCTACCCTTCCCCTGTAATGTTATATACTTTTGTTTTCTTTCTGTTTTATTTGAAAATAAAATATATGTGCTATTTTTATTTTGCTATTTACTACTGCTGTTAATTCCTCTGGGAATTCTAACTTATTACTGTGTTGTTATCATGCTTAATAGTACTTTTAAGCGTTTGTGGGACCTTCTAAAGTTTTTTATGACCTTTACTAGGAAACTGAAGTTATGTGGTGTCATTGTTAACACTAGAGACGGTCTCTTGGCAGGGTGCCAAGTTGTCTGATTTTTTTTTTTTTTAATGTGCTTCTTTTTGACTCATTTTCTTTATTTTTATGGTATTTATCACTGGTTTAATACTATTATAGCTATTTTTATTGATACATTGCATTTTTCCACAAGTTACTTTATTTGCTGTTTCTGTGGAGATTTGTTTTCATTTCTGAAAAGCATTCTCTTATCTGTGCTGTTTTAAAAAAATTCTGTTTAAGGGCATATATTTGATTTTTTTTTCACTATTTGGACAAGTGAATTTTACTTAGCACTGTGAATACGTGTGCAGTTTACTACACTGTGCACATTGTACAACAAGGCTTAGCACAATTGAATCTGTTTTTGCTATATTTTAAGCAGTTTAATCATATTTGCTGTGTGGTAACATTTATTTATTTTACTTATTAACATTTTACGACTGGGTAGGAACCCATTTTCAGCTAAGGTCTAGGGAGAAAATCTCCAAAGTATTGCAAAAACAGTTTAAGAACAGTAATCTTATAACATTCAAAAATAATGCAAAACCATCTGCAGTTTGTATAATTATACCAAATTAGACATAATGTGAAAACATTGATTTAGAATAGACACAACTTCTAAGACAGTGATTTAATATTTAGAGAAATTCTAGCCACTTTATAAAGAAATTAAAGTTAAGTTAGTATAATACAAACCGGAATTGCAATATGAAATGAAAGAAGAAACAGGGTTATGGTATATTTGGAAAGAGAGCCGGGGAAGAGAAGCAGATGGAAGTAAGGAAGCTGTTGTAGAAGCTAGATAAGGAGGTGTAAGGTATGACTGCATACTTACTCATTTTAGGGATATAGTTTATCCTAGAGATGAGCAAGAACAGAGCCACATTTTGAATCTGAAGGCTTTCTGAACTGTTTTAAAGGATTGGAAGGAGGGAGGGAGGGAAGGTATTGAATTGATGAATACAGCTGAGTTCCAAGCCTTAGCAACATGATACCAGTACAGACCATGCCCAGCAGATTTGATAGGTTTGTGGATAGAGAGGTGTTTTAAGTCAGTGGATCATAGTGACCGAGAACATAGTTCTGTAGAGTGGTATTTAGTGCTGAACAAGCTATTTACATGTTAATTGATGGGGTAGTTCTAGCCTAAAGGGGTAGTTGCTGGAAATTTTAACTTTATTATTCAACTTTAGTATTGTTCAGGTTTTGTTTTTTGTAATGCTTATAGGTTAGTCAGGATGGAAGTGCTATAAAGTAGAGGGAGAGTATGTAAACATTGGCAAGTATAGTTTTAGTTGCACTGGTGCGAAAGGTTTTGGATCTGTAAAGCATCCATAGTTTTTAGTGAGTTTTTATGGAGCTCTGTGTATGGCTTGAAGTTAAGATTTTCATCCACTATCATACCTAATAATTTAATATGAGAAGTGACGTCAGTGGTTGCATTATTAAGACAGGGGATTTTAAATTTTGTTTTTTCACGAGAGAAAGATTTGGGGAGAAAAAGCAATATTTTGGGGGGGGGGGGGTTGAACATGATTTTGTGAGTTACAAAAGCCATGTTTCCTTAACTGTTAAAGCTTCCTGAGTATTTTATTTTATTTTTTTGGTGATGTTCTGATATGTATATGCATATGAGTATGGAGTCATGGAGTCATCTGCCTTTAGTGTTAGGTAGGCCTGTCTAGACTTCTGTCAGTTGTTTAGAACATCCACTGATGAGACCTGGAGGTGGATTGATAACTGAGCCTGTTTCTATATACCTTCAGTCAGTATTTAGCAGTATGCTTCTGAAAAGTGAAAGCTATATAAAAGACACGGGTGGCTTTTTGAATCAGCTACATGAATGGTACAAAAGTAATACTGAAAGGAATTTTGTTTTTGTAACCATGGACATTAAATCTGTATTCACAGTAATTCCAAATGATTTTGGGGTTAATAACTTATGTGAATTTCTGTGTGTGCATAGTAACATGTCTGCAAGAGAAGTTGAGACTGTTTATTATTCTAAACAATATCCATTAATTCACAATGTTTTTATATTTCAGGATCTTGTTTTCCATCAAAAGGCAGGTGTGGCCATGGGTACTCCCATGGCCAAACATGTACGCCAACATCTTGGTAGGATGTTGGGAGGATGAACATGTGTACGAAGGGCCAGTTAATTTCACACAAAAACATATATTATTTTATAAATGTTTTGTGAATGATATTTTCCTGATTTGGAAAGGGGATGAATCTGATATCATGTTTGTTGAATACCTGAATATGAGTACAGACTTTCTTAAATTCACTGTACATTTTTCAAACAGTGAGATCAATTATTTAGACTTGAAATTAGGGAGGCTGAGGGATGACATCATCACATCTATTTATAAGAAAGAAATTCAAGCAAACAAATATACGGGTCTATATTAGCTAACTGAATGCTTACGTAATCGAATCCCACATCAACGAACTATGTACATCGAAACCGTACATAATAGAAATGCTAAAATGCCGAAATTCATGTAGTCGAAATATTTTCTTTGGCCAACACCGAAGCACCCAGTGCCTGAACGAAAACTATGCACATAACAAACTAATACCTTCCTAACTACTCAACACACTGCGTGACAAATAATAAGTCCCTAAACGTACTACACAATGTGAAACAACACAAATCATCATAAAAAATCCTACAATACACCTTGTAAATTTTAATACAATCATTCTGCACAGTAACGCCCAACACTTAAATCATGCACAACTGAAAACTAACGGTTTTGCACTACACTTTCAGTAACATAGCCACAGATCGTAGGAAGACATCTTGCATGTAGGTAGCCTTATAACAGTTTCTAACCTGTTGCAGCGCTCCATAGTTTTTCTCTTTTTAGGTGAAGGTGGTACTGCAGACAACAACCTAACTCTTGTCTCATTCACCTTGTTTTGCTCCCTGACCAATACAGATAACACACAAGGGATATCACATATTCTCCTACCCAGTAGACAACAAATTCATCTATGCCACCCCTCCACATGATTCTGCATCCGGGGTAAACATAACTTGTTCAGATCTGAAACATTCCAAAACTGTACGGAGAACATTGGTGGAACCTGTCTACATTACTAAGATGAGTCTGCTGTATACGATGTCATCCGAGAACAAACACATCAGAGAAATACTGTACTAACTCCTTACCCGAAGCAGGGAACGATTTTGAAAGATTTTGGAAAGCAGGAATAACGTCATCTGCATTCAGAAATGCAAGAGCTATTAGTTTCTTCACATTAAGCTGGAATGATGCACATTTACCATATAATGTTGCTAGACCTAATGTCTGCACTTTATGCCATATGGTCTGAGCAAAGTGGAACAAACGTCCTTTATTGGTAACGTTAGTGAAATTATATTTAACGCTTTTAATAGCTGCAAGCTCAAAATCTGACAAAATGAACTGTTTTAGCTTAGCATCGTTTAAGAGCTCAAATAGACAGTCCCACATAAAGTTGTATGACTTAAAACACTTTTTAGACATCAGACAGAACACCAGTGGAAGACATTTAGTGTTATCTCCTACCGTCACTAAAGCATGTATGCTGTATAGCTATCTACATAAACATGCTTTAGTGAGGAACACTCCATCCATTAACCACATTCTAGATTCACTCATATCCCGTAGATTCTCAAGGGTGGAAAAGAATAAGACATGCAGATTGTTATGGACATCAAGTTTTGTTTTTGCAGAGAAGTACCTTCTTTGAAGTTGCAGCTACTAGGATCAACACTAGCTAAGGTTGTACACAGTTTTGTATAACATTTAATATTCGTACGTCTCACCCTATTGACCTGTTGTAACATGGATCTACGTGATGGCAAGGATAATATTGTTTCAGCAGACGTGCTTGCTATTACTTCGTCAACCACTAATGAAGGGGTGTCCCTACACACTCTTAGCACTCTGCTTTAGATTGTCACAGGCTATATATTTTTCGACTTCAGTAACATCTGGGGGATGGTGATGTCCCTTAGACTTTAACAGGACTTCTTCAGTGTATTTTCAAGTTATTACCCTACCTTTACACTTGTCTTCAACTTTAAGTTTACAACACCAATAGTGTTTTTCCTTTACTGTTTTCTCTAGATTAAACAGATAGCCATCGATATTTGACATATCCCTGCCTTTCTGTGATTTTACCATATCATAGACATCTCCCATAACTCCGGGTGTATGCAGTGTTTCTTTAGCCATGTTGCTGTTTAGCGCATGTGCAAAACACGCATAAGCACATCTCTCGAACTTTTATGCTTGTATTATCTCACAAATGATTTTAATAAAGGTATAAACTATACTTTATATCTTATACAACGTGATATATAGGTAAATATAATATACATTGTATATTATGTCACTTTTATTGCTTTCATTAGTACAAATACATTATAATTTCGGGTATGCACTATTACGTAGACACGCAAATGTAAACGGGATGTGTTTGGCCAACTAAAACATTTCGATTACAACATTTTGTTGTTATAGCTGTTCAACTTAATGACAGTTCGTTTAATACAGTTTGTTGATGTGGGATTCGATTACGTAAGCATTCGGTTAGCTAATATAGACCCAAATATACACACAGGGCAAGCATGCATACCCAACCATATTTTTGAAGGGATAGTTAAAAGTCAGCTATTATGAGCCAGCCGGTAAAATACTGATGATAGTAGATGTGAAGAAAAAATAAAGGCTAATTTAAATAACTTTAAAGAAAGAAGATATGATGAAAGATCTTTAAAAATTTCAAAACTGGGCATTATAAAAGAAAAATGTAATAAAACTAGACCATATTTCTTAGAGAATATTGTGAGTTCAGGAATTGAAAAAGGAGGTACTAGAAATGAGCTTTTGTGTTATATAACAGCATACAATCGATGAACTAATGAAGCTAAAAATATATCAAAGAGTTGGGAAATGCATTCAGTGATGTCTGAGATTAGACAAATTATAGGAGATTAGACCCAGTTTTGCATACAGGAACAGTTCAAATTTGAAAAAGCATTTGTGCTATAAAGAAATTAAAAAAATGGAGCATAAGCCAATTAAGAAAATAGGCACTTTTCCATGCTTTAATTGTGTCTGCTGTAAAAATATTTTAACAAATAATGAGTTCGCTCATCCTATAACTAAAAAAAGTATAATCTTAGAGCATTTACAACTTGTAATACAAATAATGTGCTATATTAGCTACGTGCACAAAACGTTGTGCATTCTTTATAGGTAAATCAGCACGGACACTGAAAGACCGCATAGTAGAACACAAATCTGATATTAGAAGAAAGGTAACCACTAATGCACTTGCGAAGCACATAGAGGATGAGGAGGTAGAACATGAGCTTAGGTTTACAGTTGCTAATGTTATAAATAACAATATAAGAGGGGTGATATAAATAATAAACCTGGGGTCAGTGAGTATAATTGGATAGTGAGACTTCAGGTAGACATTAACCTAGGTATTAATGCGGCTGTTAGCCTGAAACTGGTTTTAAAGAAAAGGCAAATAGTTTTAAAAATATGAGTTTATTCTGTTTGGTTTGTTATATGCATTTTATATATTATATTCATTGTATGTATTTAGAACTGTATGTTTCTTTAAAAGGTTTTAATTAACTATGTGCAACAATTAAGCTGTATCATGTGATTTAATTTGAATGTGTATAAAGGGAGGGGTTGATTTCCTTATATTTTGTTAGACACTGAAGAAGGGCATTAGCCTGAAAGCTTTGTGAAGAATTTTAAAACATTCTTTTATTGCAATCCTTTTGAGCCAAGTGTTTACTTCTACTGGTATTTTTCTTCGGCATTTGGATTTTACTTGTTCACAGTGAAGGTTAACCGCTGTGCTGGTCCTGCTGCTTGTTTTTTCAGTTCTGATTCAGATCAGAATGTTGCACAACTGACCTGATGTTTGCAGTGAGACAGATAGCTGAGAAGAAGCTAGAGATGAGGAAAGAGTCCAACTGGGCATCCCTAGACTTGGCGAAAGCATATGACAAGTTCCAAGAAAGCTGATCTGGGCAGTACTACAGTGGTTCGAAGTCCTAGGAACACTGGTAGAATTAGTGCAGGCTGTGTACAAAGACCCAGTGACTCGAGTACGAACAATGCTCAGCCTCACAGAAGGGTTTCCAGTGGGAGTGGGTGTACACCAACGTTCAGCTTTGACTTCACTGCAATTCTTACTGGTGATGGACTACATTAACAAACAGGTTGGAGGGACAGATCAACAAAGTTGCTGTATACAAACAATGTGGCATTGCAGGCAGACTCTGAGTAAGAACTTCAGCTAAGGATAGAGGAATGGAATGCAAAACTGAAGCCACATAGGATGAAACTAAATACAGCTAAGACAATGGTAATGGCAGCAAATTTGGGAAATTAGAAGAAGCTGAGAATTGGGATAAAAGGGAAGATAGTGGAACAGGTAAATAGCTTCAAGTATCTAGGAGGGGTGGTTGAGGAAAAGGGAAGTTTGAATGAAGAGGTCAAAGTTAGAATCACAATGGCTGCAGCCAACTGGCATAGAGTCTCAGCTGTAGTATATGACAGAAGAATAATGCCGAAGGAGCTGAAAAGTATGGTGTACAAGACAGTGGTGCGACCAGTATGACTGTATTGTACAGAAACCTGGACAGTAAGGGCAGAGCAGATGAAGAAGCTAGAGGTGATGGAAGTGAAATGCCTGAGAAGAGTGGTAAAATGCACACTGTGGGACAGGTGAAGAAAGGACATAAGAGCAGAAGCCTAAGTAGCTCCAGTTGCAGAAAAGATGAAAGAGAACAGATTACATATGCAGAAAAGCAGAAGACAGTCGGTTGAAGATGATTTGGGACAGACAGGAAGAAGGTAAGAGGAAACGGACGTCCAGCAAAGAGGTAGATTAATCGTTTGAATGAAGATCTGTGTCATCTATGAGTGGCAAAGAAGGCATGAGTATGGCATTGAATCGAGAGAGATGGCAAGAGTTAACACGCTACCCCGACCCCATGTAGAAAATGGAAAAAAGGGGGGCTGATGATGACATTGATGATGAAGCCTGATGTGTGGAGAGTGCTGGTGAGAATGTTAGAGGAGAGAGCCATGGATAACACCTTGTAGTACACTGGTGGTGACTGAGAGGTATAGAGAGAAGGAAGAGTGCCATTTTACTAATTGTTACCTATTGGACAGGTAGCTTTTGAACCCTGGATGGATAGACTGAGATAGACCTAGGTAGGACATTTGAAGTAGAAGTTTTCTATGAAAAACTGTGTTGAAGGCTTTAGACGAGTCTAGAAATAAGGAGGAGACTAGTTTGCTGTTATCTGTAGCTCTAACAGTATATACAAAGGTTAGAACTTCAGTGTTAAATCTATGGGAGGGATAGAAGCTGTGTTGTGTGGAAGATAGGAGTCCTTCTTGCAGGGGATAGTTTAGCAATTGCATAATTTCTGAAGTATTTTGGAGGGGAGGGGGGATAACATTGCTATAGGTCTAAAGTTATTGATGTCTGTTGTGTTTCCCCCTTTTTGTAAAGGGATAGTATGATTTTTTTTTTTTTTTTTTTTTTTATATATACAGAGAAAGGGAATGTAGGATTCCTGGACTGACCTATTTTTAAGGATTTAGACAGGATAGGCAATGCTATTGGCTGGTCTTTTAACGGATTTGCTTGGAAGGTCATCAGCTGAAGTAGAGCATGGTTTGAGTAGTTTTATACAGGGTATCGGCACAGGTTTGAAAGTAAAAGTGGATGTGGTCATGTGGCTGTTGGACAGGGTTGTGATTAGATGGTGGAGAATCGTTGGTTAGGGACACTACTATTTGTGAGATAAAAGTTGAATTCTGTTGCAGTTTCGAGTGGTAAGTTATTGGGAGAGGTTTTAAGGATGCACTTTTTGCCAGAATGTAAGATTTCTTTAATGGTTGACCTGAATTTTTTAGGGTTGTGTTTACTATTGTTCTGAAAGTTGCTATAGTTTGTTTTAATTTATTTGTTTTAGTACGGTTGTGTATATGTATGTGTGTGTGTGTGTGTATATATACATATATATATATATATATATATATATATATATATATATATATATATCCTGAAAAAGTATGTATATATTTTTAAATAAAGTTATCCCTACTCTTTTCAATGCATGCTGTGGGAGATTTTACGTCCACCTGAGCTACCACCAACTCAAGCAGATGATTTAACTATAGTCTTAAAACAGGCTTGTGCAGTGTGACTGGAGGACTGCAACAGTCATTCCTCTTCATAAGGAACAGATCCTGAAAACTACAGATCCATTAGTGTGACTAATCTTATTTGCAAAGTTATGGAAAGAATTATCATGGAAATTATCACCAAGGACATTGGAGACCTCCAGACACTGTATCCATCTTAATTTGGTTTTGTCAAAGGAGGATCATGCTTGCAAAATCTGGTGGACTGTTTTGAAAAGGTCACTAAGGCAGTGGATGAGGGGAAAATGGGGCATACTGCCTACCTAGAACTGGCTAAAACTTTTGGTATGATACCCCACTCAGGTAGTATGAGCAAACTTATGGAACTAGGTATAAACATCTTTATAACACACTGGATATCTAGCTGGATCACTGATAGGACCCAGGAGGTTAGAATTGGTGATGCCACCTCCACAAAGAGCCTGATCACCAGACGAGTCCCCTAGTGCTGTGTGCTAGGCCCACTCCTCTTTGGCATCTATTTTTCGGATGGCAGAGCAAATGTTAGTGCCCTCTAGGTAACCAAGTTCGTAGATGATTGCCAACTGGATGGAAGCAGTCATTGAATCCCCCAGACAAGAACATTTTCTGGAAGGGCTAACATGGACAAATGCTTAGTGCCAAACCATAGCTTAAAACTCAATACCAAGAAATCCATTATAGTACCTTTTGGGAAGTCAGTCACCTCAGGTCATTATGTCTTAAATAATCCACCCCTAAAAGTTCATTCACTAGTCAGGGTTCTGAGAGCACATGTAGATAGTAACCTAGCATTCGACCAACATGTGTCCAAGGTGGTAAACAAATCTTTGTATATTGTTCAACTTATAAGCAAGGGCAGGGCATCTAGGTCTGACCCATCATAGAGAATAATGCCCCCTTCGATACGTACTTGACCAGACACATGCAGCAACTGAAATGTCCACAAAGGTTCCATACAAAAAGAATGTAGAGAGTAAACACAGAGTTTTGTGTTGATCAGCACAAAGCTTTGTGTCTTTACTAGGTATCATACAGACTTCTGAGAGATGGTCTTTGCCTGGCATGCAAGGCATTGCTGGACCATGTTTTTATGAACCTTTTGCACATCCGCAAAATGAACAGCATCAGAACTACTAGATTAAAAAAAACAAAATTTTGCTTGCAATATAAATAGGACATGTTGGAGAGACAGATATTTTTCTCAGAGAATTCCCATTCTGTGGAACAGACTGCTTATCTACGTGAAGCAGAGTTCTTCTCTATCCCTCTTTAAGTACAACTTGGACCAATGGATGGGTAATTGGAAATTCACCTCTGATCTGGTGCCTATGTCTCTGATGGGCAGAGACATTCAGTAAATCGCCCACTATGTAAATCAAAATTTTTGGTCACATTTGGGTTGCACAGCCAGGCTTATGACAACCCCAGTGGTCATTAGTCTAGTGTACACTTATGAACCTGTAATGCCACTCAGGTTTTAAAACATGCTTGAAGGAGTGTCTTGGAAGGTTCAGATACTAATTCTAGAAATGGAGCCGCTTTTGATGTACTGAAAATATTTGCTTGGCTACATAACCAGAATTTTTCTGAAGATTTAAAAAGTTAAATTTTGAATGTTCCTTTAAGCTCTGAATTTGTGTTTGGTCCTGCTGCTACCAAGATTCTCAGTTGGATGATAGAGGTTAATTGATGCATGGGGTATCTACAGTGTTTCATATTCCCAGGTTGTCCCCTATTAAGATGTCCAACTTCAAAGGGCAAAGCAAACAATAATCCCAGCCTAGCAAGAACAGGGGTACCAAGAGGAAATAGCAGGAGGATAATGCTCCCAAATCCAATAAAAGGGGTTTTATTCCCAAAAACAGATCTTTCTCCTTCTAAAGAGTGACTATGCTAAGACTCAGGGCATCTTGTCCCTTCCTCCTGCCCCCCCCCCCCCTTCCAGGCTTTAGCCCAGCCTAGCAGCCTGGCTTCACATAGTTTGGGACAAGTAGATACTAAGAATAATTCCATGAGGATATTCTTGGCAGTGGACTGAAAAATCCTACTCCCTTCAGGAAAATCCTCCTACATCATTCAGACCAAATATACCCGATGTCCTTCCATATCACTGTTGCAGTATTCTTTACACTGGGGATCCCCTACCAAGGGCAGTCTGACATCTGACCAGTATACCAAAGTCTTTTGGTTGTAAAGTGTACACCGTACATTACACGTATGCTATCCACACACTGTGTAGGGCATAAAGATGACATCCGGATGTACAATCCTCAGAACTTCTTTAATGCCAGTCCAAGTACCACCTTCAATCATTGTTCTAAATGCTCGTTCATTTGCTGGTTATTCCACTTTCAGAAAAGTGCCAGAGGACTGCAAGCTTCTTTATAAGTGTTCCTCTGCTGATCCCTCTGTGGTGTCTGTGGCTTTAGATAAGCCTATCAAATTTAGATAAACAAGTAAAGTACCTGGATAAATCTGGTGTAGAGCACAGAAGTAATTGATTGTTGTTGTTGTTGTTGTTGTGTCTTTCGGCTTTTTCCGGTTAGGGGTCGCCACAGCGGAACTCCGGTCCGCTAATGATTGGCAGTAGAATTTTACGTGCCGAGTTGCCAGCCCTGGCACACAGCCTTCAACGAAGGTATGCCCATTCACGCATGTCTCCACACAGAAGACGCTCTAGCTGAGAATCAAACAGGACAGCATCTTACTATGAGGCAACAACGCTGCCGCAGCACCACCACCGCAGCCACAGCAGTAATTGATAAATTCCAGAAATCACAGCAAAACAACAGAAAAGTCAGCCATGGGCTAAAATATTTAACTGGGAGTAGTAAAAGAGTAGTAAGCGCTTTCACAATTAAATTGTTTCATCAAACTGCCATTGACAAAATACACCCAATAGATATAGCACTGAATGGTCTATCAGCCCTGTCCAATTAATAACAGCCAATGAAATCTTACAGTCAATCAAGCCATGTAAAAGCAGCATCATTCATTTAAAAGATACCTATAATAACAAAAAGAAAAGAAAAAAAAAAAAGAGAGGAAAAAAAAGAAGAAAAAAGAGGGGAGGACCCATTTATAAGTCAATGCTTCAGTCTGTGTGTGTCCGTAGGAAAGGTTTCAATGTAACTGCATCATTTATTCCAGGTATTTTATCAGCCCCAAACTGAAGACTCCACTTCTGTTCAGCTGGCTCTGTCCTATTCTTTACGTCACCCCTCTCTGATATTGTCAGTAACCACTTCTATCACAAATAATCTAAACTTATGTTGTGGAGCAAATTGTGTAACATGTTTTGCCAAGGCACTACTTTCTTTCCCATTCCTAATGTCTCTAATATGTTCTAAAATATGCTCTTTAAAAGAGCAATTAGTCTTTCCGATATAGTACACATGGCAGAACACACAATAGCTAAAATAGACTACATTACGGGTCCTACAGTCGGCATAGAATTTGCACTCCTCACTAGGGTGCCTATAGATGGGTCCCACGTGTATGTAACTACATGCAGAGCATCCCCTACAGGAATAAGTCCCAAGCCTCTGTGAATCAACAGAAATGCCATATTTATAAGGTCTATAGCAAAGTTGTCTCTTTAATGATAAATTGTTAAACAGGAAAATATATTTTGGGTGGCGTAAGCCAGGGAATCTTTATGGCTAAGCTTGTACAGGCCCTAGGGCCGATAGCCTAGTACCTACCTATGACTCTAAAGGTAAAGAGGGGCTTATCTCCAACTATTTCCCTGAGCTGATCTGACACTTGTAATATGTTACAGTTTTTCTTAAATATATCACAGAAAGCATTGACATCACTGGAGTATGTCAGTGGAATTCTGATATTATTGTAGTCAGTACTCTGATTCTTATTCTGAGTATTCACTATATCAGAAAAATATGGTCTACCCTTAGACTCTCGTTCTTTAAGACACTGATCAATACAGTCGTCCAGTTCTCTCACTGTATAACCCCTAGATAGAAACTCACTTTTAAGTTGCTGTAGGGCTACCCTCATCTGGGTATCTTCACTGTGTAGCCTCATTATTCTCAGAACCTGCCCTCTTACCACATTCCTAGCAACATGCATTGGATGCATACAATTTTTTGTGTAAGAGGGCATTCTTACGTGTAGGTTTCCTACATAAACTGGTACTCACAGATCTGAGATCTGTCTTCCTAACAGTCACATCAAGAAAATGTATTTCTTCTCTTGAGTGTTGACAAGTGAATCTCAAAAAAGGCGTTGTATTGTGCAGATATTCCTAAAACTCACAAAGTAGTTGGAGTGACCCTCCCAATAGAAAAAAATATATCATCCAGAAACCTGGTGTACCAGATGATATGACTGGAGAAAGCATTATTACTCAGCACTTGTGTTTCTTCCCATTGAGCAAGAGCTAAGTTGGTGTAGCTATTGGCACAAGCTGTGCCCATAGCTATGCCAACCCTCTGAAGATAGAACTCATCTTTGAACAAAAATATATTATTCTGTAAATTGATGTCCAAAAGCATACAAATTGTTTACTTTGTCATTAGCAAAAACATTTCTACCCATTAGGAATTCCCTGATATTATCTACACCCCAGGTATTAGGGGTGACTGTAAAAAGAGACTCTATATCCATGGTCACAAAAATATATTCACTTTTGATACTAGTAACTTTACCCCATAACTCTTTCAAAAAACACTGTCTTTAAGTGCATTACTCACATTATCTAAAACAGGACGAAGGGTCTTCCCTACATATATTGATAGTGGTTCATTTGCCCACCCTACAATAGACACTGTAGGTCTCATGGGTGGGTTGACCATATCCTTATGTATTTTGTGTAAGCCGTGTAGTATAGGAACTGTAGGATGCTCAACGTTAAAGTATTTAAACAAGTCTTCAGAAATAGAGCCACACATTAACAAATCAAACACTAAGAATGACACTTTTTTCATAATTCTATTAACAAATCCCTTTGAGAGCTGTAAGTAGATAGAAGCATCACTTAAATACTGTAACATTTGTTCATAATAGTACAATTTATCTAATACAACAATCCCCCCTCCTTTGTCCACAGGTCGAATTTCAGTAACAGAAATGTCATTAAGCTCATTCAAAGCTGCTACTTCAGCTGCATTCATATTATAAAAAGCAGTACGTTGTTTATGTAAAAACACTTCCCTAATGTCTCTGTCACACAAATTTAAAAACGTATCAACAACTGAATTGCTTTTAGGCGTATAAATGCTAGGTTTTTTAAATAAATTAATGTTGTCAGTCATGTGTGGAAATTCAGTTTTCAACAATAATGTTCTACAAAACATTTTAATGTCTTAAAGCACATCTACCCTGTCAGTCTTTTTAGCTTGAACAAACAAAAGCCCTCTACTAAGTACTGAGAGCTGTGCTGATGTCAATTCAGTAGTAGATAGGTTAAATACTAGTAGACAGGTTAAATACCAGTATATTCATCTGTTCATGGTTCTCATGCCGACTTGCTGCTCCTCCGTGCTCTGAATCCATTGCACTCGTCCCCTCCTTGTTCTGCTCCTGGATCGCCCTTCCTGGTTGATAGTCAGGGGTCCTTTGAGGGAAAAAGATCCCAGATCTCCTATAGAATCTGTTGTAGCTAGAACGCTACTTCCTGCGGCAACAGTAACTGTATGTGCCACCATGCCAGTCCCTTCTTGTGTCCCAGCAGGCACTGGTACAGGATCTGTCAACATCACTCCTGTAGCTATGGAAACCAGGACTTCAATTCTCCATGAATTAATACAATCCAAATCATCCACAATAGACTGCACTGCGTTTTCTCTCAGCCAAGAAAACACTGCCCCTTTCCTGAAATCATTTATATCTGTCTGTAATTTCTTTGTTTTAGTTGCACATATTCTTTTTTCATAACCATACATAGTCTCATAAAATATCAAGTTTGTCTCCGACTATATCAGCCCCATAGCTTGAGCAAATAACAGTTTGTAGCTCCTTAATGGGATTTAACATTTCTTTCTCCTGAGGCACAAAAAAGTAAATTAAAAGCCTCATATAATCTGCACTTAGCCGTAAATTAAATGCTTGCCGTTGTTTAAGGAGCTCAGGAGAGGTCTCACCATATTTGGGCATTTTTAGAACTCTTAAGCCCCTAGGAACAACCTTATGATGTAATGAAGTCTCTAGGTGAAACCTTTGCCACTGAAGTCGCTTAAATTTGTACAATTTATTCTCCAAGTCTCTCAGATGTTTATTAAATGAGAATTGCATACCCTCATCAGTGGCAGTTGTTTGTCCTTGCAATTCAGTTGTATCAAACAGTGGATTCACATCTGCTCGCAGCATCCTGTTCAAATGATCTCACAACACAGATGGAGTTTTAAATGTTGGATTGTCATCATCATCAGCCACCTTTTTCCCATTTTTCTACATGGGGTCGGGGTATCGTGTTAATTGTTGCCAGCTCTCGATTCAGTGCCACACTCCTGCCTTCTTCAACAATCATGCCTGACTGTCGCAAATCATGTTTCACACAATCCATCCACCTCTTTGATGGACGTCCTCACTTCCTCTTACCTTCTACCTGTCTGTCCCAAATCTTCCTCACCTCACCAGATTGTCTTCTGTTTTTTTTACACATGTGCCCAAACCACCGTAATCTGTTCTCTTTGATCTTTTCTGCAATTGGAGCTACTTTGGCTTCTGCTCTTATGTAGAAGGCAATGAGAGTAGTAAGCAAACCAACGGTGTTTAATCCAGAAGCAAACACTCACAAGGTACTAAAAAGTACACACAAACTGCAAACCAACAATAAAAATAAAGCGCTTTTCGTCCTCCTCACTAGCAGGACTTCTTCAGATCTGAAGAAGTCCTGCTAGTGAGCAGGACGAAATGCGCTTTATTTAGTACTCTCATTGCCTTCTTCACTAGTTTGCTGTCTTTACCTCCAGCAGTTTGTTCTGCTCTTATGTGCCTGTTTCTTCGTCTATTCCACAGTGTGCATCCTATCACCTTTCTCAGGCACTTAATTTCCATCATCTCTAGCTTCTTCAACTGTTTTGTCTTTACTGCCCAAGTTTCTGTACCATACAGTAGTACTGGTTGCACCACTGTCTTGTACACCTTACTTTTCAGCTTCTTTGTCAATCTTCTGTCATAGACTACACCTGATACTCTATGCCACTTGACTGCAGTCCCTCTGATTCTTGCTTTGACCTCTTCATTCAGACTACCCTTCTCCTCAGCTCCTCCTCCCAGATACTCGAAGCTGTTTACCTGTTCCACTGTCTTCCCTTCTATCTCTGTTCTCAGCTTCTTCTGATTTCCTCAATTTGCTGCCACTACCACCGTCGTATCTGTGCTTAGTTTCATCCCATGTGCCTTCAGGTTTGCATTCCATTCTCCTATCCTTTGCTGAAGTTCTAGGTTAGAGTCCGCCTGTACTGGCACATCATCTGCATGCAGCAGCTTTGTTGATCCGTCCCCTCCAACCTGTTTGCTAGTGTAGTCCATTACCAGTATGAACAGCAGCAGGCTCGGAGCTGAAGCCTGATGTACACCCACACCCAGTGGGAACCCTTCCGTGAGGCCGAACACTGTCTGTACTTGAGTCATTGGGTCCTTGTACATAGCCTGCACTAATTCTACCAATGTTTCAGGGACTTTAAACCACCGCAGTACTGCCCAGATCAGCTTTCTTGGGAGCTTGTTATATGCTTTCTCCAAGTCTAGGAATGCCCAGTTGGACTCTCTCCTCATCTCTAGCTTCTTCTCAAGTATCTGTCTCAATGCAAACATTGAGTCAGTTGTGCTGCATCCTGATCTGAATCCAAACGGCTCATGTCCCATCTTACATTCTACTACTCTGCGTATCCGTTTATCAATCACCCTCTCCAGAACTTTCATGCAATGTGATAGGAGTTTGATGCCTCTGTACTGCCAAAAGCTGTGGATGTCCCCTTTGTTCTTGTACACTTGTACGAGTATGCTTATTCTCCACTCATCTGGGATCCGCCTTTCTCTCCACACTGATATTAGTACCCTCAGGAGCCATTTCTCCCCTATCTCACCCAGCATCTTTATCATATCTCCTGTGATCTCATCTGAGCCTGCTGCTTTCCCTGACTTCATCTTCCTTAGTGCTGTTCTTACTTCTTCTAGGGTGGGCTCCTCCTCTTCTCTCATTGTAGGCTGTTTCTGGGGCAGTACAGCTTCTGTGGGGTTTTCTTCATTCAGAAGCTGCTGGAAATACTCCTTCCATCTGCCTTTGTCCTCTGGGCTGGTGAGCAGGTTGTTGATGGCATCCCTTAAGAAGGGTGTCTGACTATCTTCTTTATCTTTCTGTCTTTGCCTTGCAACCTGATACAGTTTCTTTGTGCCCCTTAATGAGTCACTTTCCAGAAGTTGGTACAGTGCTCCTGGCACCCTATTTTTTGCTATTGCAACTTTTTCCTTAGCTTCTTTGTAAGCCAGTTGTAATCCAGCTCGATATTTCACCCTTCAGCCATGCTCCAGTCCAAAACCACAGGAACAACAAATGTAGAAAAATAAGCAAAGTACCTGGATAAATCTGGTGTAGAGCACAGCAGTAATTGATACATTCCAGAAATCACAGCAAATCACCAGAACACAGCCATGGTCTTAAAATATTTTAACTGCAGGTAGTAAAACAGTAGTAAGTGCTTTCACAATGAAATTGCTTCATCAGACTGCCATTAACAAAGTACACCAAATTGATATCGTACTGAACAGCCTATCTCCCCTATCCAATTAATGACAGCCAATGAATTCTTACAGTTAATCAAGCCATGTAAAAGCAGCATCACTCATTTAAAAATATACCTCACAGAAGCTTGGGACTTATGGGACCCAGCTGTAGGCACCCTAGTGAGGGTTTTCAAATAGAGTGCAAGTTCTGTGTCGATTGCATGACCTGCAATGTAGTCTATTTTAGCTACTGTGTTTTCTGATGTGTACTGTATCGGAAAGCCTAATCACTCTTTTAAAGAGCGTATTTTAGAACATATTAGAGACATTAAGAATGGGAAAGCATTTGCAAAACACGTTACAGAATTTAGTCCACTGCATAAGTTTAGATTTTTTGTGCTAGAAGGGGTTACTGACCATATCAGAGGGGGTACATAAAGAAAAGGACAGAGTCAGCTGAACAGAAGTGGATTCTTCAGTTTGGGGCTGATAAAATACCAGGAATAAATGATGCAGTTGCATTGAAACCTTTCCTTACGAGTATGTAGGCTGAAGCATTGACTTATAAATTGGTTTCTCCCCCTCCCCGCCTCTTTTTTTCTCTCTCTTTTTTCTTTTTCTTTTTATTCTTGTTGTTATAGGTATCTTTTTAAATGAATGATGCTGCTTTTACATGGCTTGATTGAGTGTAAGATTTCATTGGCTGTTATTAATTGGATAGGGCTGATAGGCTGTTCAGTACTATATCTATTTGGTGTATTTTGTTAATGGCAGTCTGATGAATCACTTTCATTGTGAAAGTACTTACTACTGTTTTACTGCTTCCAATTAAATATTTTTAGCCCTTGGCTGTGTATTCCGGTGTTTTGCTGTGATTTCTGGAAGCCTTTCAAATTGTTGCCTTCCACTAAATTGCTGCCATCTGATAGGGATAACAGAACTATGGTGAGACTGGGTAAAAAGGTGTATACTTCTGCTATCCTGGCATTTAGACCTGTTAACTATCAAAACACTTATGGCTAGGTACATTTTGACTCTTCTTTCTCAAGCATGTCTGGCTATTTCAGATCTTCTTGATTCTTAGGGGAAGGCCTCTGCCCTTGCCTTGCTTGGAACATCCTCCCAGGTGTCCCGCCATTCCATTAAATGCAGCTATGGTGCAGCTGATGCTTCTTCTAGGGCTGCTGCTTTTGGTTCTGTTTTGAGCAGGTATTCGTGGCTCAGACTTCAGCCTTACCTGATGATACCAAGACTAAACAGAGGGACGTTCCTCTGGATAATAAGCTTTTGTTTGTTGCTGCTGCTGCAGAGTTGTTTAAGTCCCTTCAAGAAAAAGATAAGGCCTTACAGGAGTTGAAGCATATTTTTGTTTCCCCTGTGCCCAAATTTCAGAGGAATTATTCTTCTAAGCCTGTCTTTTTTCGTAGACAGTTTCACCCTCCTCCCAAAGGTAAGAAGGGTGGTAGAGGTCATCCCCCTACTAAGGCTACCCAAACTCCTTCTTCCCAGAAGCCTCCTTTTCCTGACAAACAGGTGCTGTCTGACTATCCTGTTCTTCTCTGTCACATCCCTCTTTCTCTGCATCTGCTATCTCTTCCTGTTTGGGTAAATGTCACCCAAGACGTCTGGGTTCTTTCTATAATTCTCAAGGGTTATTACCTGGTTTGGAACCCCCCCCCCCTTTTTGGGCTTTCCTCAGTTTGCTCAGGAACAACTGCCCTTTTTTTCCAGAGGTGCTTCAAGGCTGTTGACTCAAGGAACAATTCAAGAAGTTCCAGCTTCTCAGAGGGGGAAGGGGTTTTACTTCACAGTGTTTTGGTACCCAGGAAAGAAGGCACCTGGAGACTCATTCTAGATCTTTCTCACTCAAGCACCCTTTTGAAGGTCCCTTCTTTTCAGATGCTGCCCCTTCAGATCTTGTTTCCTGTGCTGCTTCCTCAGGCTTTTCTGGTTTCCCGGGATCTCAGAGATGCTTATCTACATATTCCTATTCATCCCGTTTTCAGGACATTTTTACATTTATCTGTTGCTTTCCTGGCATTTTCAGTTCCCTTTAGCCTCTCTGCTGCCACAAGGGTGTTCACCAAATGCCTCGCTCCTATGATTGCAGGCTAAGGGGGATACAGGTCTTTCCCTACTTGGACAACCTGCTTATTCAGGCCTCCTCTCAAGAGATCTTACTTCAGCATCTAGACTTTACTAAATCTTTCTTGCAGAGCCTGGGGTTTACTGTAAATTTCCAGAAGTCATTGCTGACTCCTTCTCAGGATCATGATTTTTCTGGGTTTCAGGATCCAGACTATTCCAGTGCTGGCATCCCTAGCTTCTCCTCCCCCCAAGGCCTTGACTCTTAATACTTTCTTTCATTCTCTTCTTCCTCTGGCTTCAATCACAGTCTGAGAATTTCTGAGTGCTCTGGGTTACATGGCTTCCACCATTCCTATGCTCCCTCCAGCAAAGTTCCACTTGAGAAAGCTTCAGTGGTTTCTAAAGTCAGTTTAGCTTCAATATTCTCATCCTTTAGAATTTCTAATCCCCCTACCTCCATTGCTCAAGCTGGAATGTCAGTGGTAGATTCATCAGCTGTCCATCAACACAGTCCCCTCTCAGGAACTTTTCACAGACGTCGTGGACATAGGATGGGGTCTTCCTTTGGCCCTCTGAAGGTACAGGGCCTTTGGTCGCTTTGTCAAAAGAAAGATCATGTCAGTGTCAGAGGTGAGAGCTTTTCTGCTGGCTCTTCAGGCTTTTCACTCTCTTTTTCAACCAGGGCCCTTCAAGATTATCACAGACAGTTTCACAGTGATGCTGTATGTCAACAAGCAAGGGGGGACAAGTTCTTATCTTATTTGCATGTTAGCCCTACAGATTTGGGAGCTGGCTATCCAGTTTCAGATGACCCTTCAGGCAGTTTATATTCCCTCTGATCAGAACATTGTGATAGATTCTCTGAACAGGTCCATAACACTGTCCCACGAGTGGATGCTTCACAGGGATGTTTTTGGACATTGTCCACCAGTGGGGTACTCCTCAAGTACATCTTTTTGCCTCCACTCTGAACAGACAACTTCTTCTGCTTTGTGCCAGAGTCCCATGCTGCCCGGGGTAGGATTAGTTTAGTAGGATTGTTTCTTTATTTCTTCCCTCCCCTTCCTCTCATTCCAAAAGCCCTGCTCAAGATAAAACAGGGTACTCCCAATATCATGATGGTGACTCCCTTTTGGCCCAGACAGCATTGTTTCCTCCTTCTGCATCTTCCCAGGGGCAGTCCATCACAAGTTACCTCACAGGGTGAACCTACAGATGCAAGACAAGGGATCTCTCATCTAGCCCCACCTGTCCACTTTTCAGCTGACATTGTGGGTGATAGGATTTTGATCCCTCACAGACACCTTTTTTCTGAGGCCGTTCTTTGGGTCCTGCAGGAAGACAGGAAACCCACTACTATAAAATTCTACTTATCCAAATAGAAGAGGGTTTTCTGTTTGGTGTCTTTCTTGTAACCTGGATCAACTTACTGTAGATGTTCCTTTGGTTCTCTCTTATTTGTGTGAATTGCCCAGTGCTGGGTTGGCATATTCTTCTGTTAAGGCCCACCTGTCAGTCATCTCTGCTTGTTTGCCTTTGACTTCCCCTTTAGCTTCTAGATTTGAAGCCAAACAGTTTTTTAAAGCTGTACTTCAGATTAGGCCTCCCAGAAGCCTGCCCCTTCTTCCTGGGACATTAATTTTGTTTTAGAAAAATTGACTCAGGCTCCTTTTGAGTTTGCTGCTTCAGCTTCCTTACAGCATTGCTCTTGGAAGACTCTTCTTCTTTTGGCCCTTACTTCTGCCAGATGGGTGTGTGAGCTGCAAGCCCTTATGGTTGTTCCTCCTTTTTTAGTTTTCCATAAGGACAAGCCTTCATGCTAATCCTTCTTTTATGCACAAGGTGGTTAATGAGTTGACTCTTAATCAGTCTATTCATTTGCCCACTTTTTTCTGTTTTCCGCAGTCTGCTAGTGAGAAGGTTTTACACACCTTGGATATGCATAGACAGCTCAGATGTTGTTTGGAGAAAACTATATCTTTTCTTAAATTTGAAAAGGTTTTTGTTTCTTTTCATCCTAGGTCTTTATATTTGGCTGTTTCCAAGCAAACTGTTTCTTCTTAGATACCTAAAGTCATTTCTTTTTGCTCTTCTTTTTATAGGAAGAACCTTCCTTCTTCTGTTAAGAATCATTCCACTAGGGTTGTGACTTCTTCTGGTGCTTCTTTCAAGGGTTTGGATACTAATTCTGTTCATGAGGCAGCAACCTGGTCTTCTCTGCATACTTTTGCTAAGCACTATAAAATGGATGTGACTTCTAGGCCCAGAGCTGGATTTGCCAGGGCCATTCACCTTGGTTTCCTAGAGGGCTCTGCTGGCCCTTCCTCTGCCCAATCTTTTTGAGGCGTTACACTCTCCCTTTTGTAAAAAAAATACTGCAGCAGTGATAAGGAGGGGTATAGTACAGTTGTGTAAACTCTTGCCATAACAGTAGATGTTTTTCTCTTATCTGTTGCAGTATTCTCTCCCTCCTCCCCCTGGTCCTTTTTCCTTCTGGATCTGCTTGTTACCTACCTTTATCCTTGGACTGTCGTTCCTACTGGTTTTTTTTTCAGTTCCGAGGATGGTACGTCTGGACATCACCTTTATGCCCTAGACTGTGCGCGAGGAGCATATGTCTGATGTGTGGTGTAAACTTCAAAACCAAAACGCTTTGATATAGTGGCTGGATGTTGGGCTGCCCTTGATAGGGGATCCTTATTGAAAAAATTCTGCAATAGTGAAGAGAAGGACATCTACTGTTATGTTAAGATTTTACACAACTGTACTTTCTCTTTGGTACTCCTTCACAAGTTGCAAGCAGAGGTTATAGTACCAGTTTCTGCACCACAAATAGGAAAAGGGTATTACACCAGAGTCTTTTTGGTACCCAAATAGGAGCTATCATGGACACGGAGACTAGTATTAGATTTGGCATACTCAAATCCAGTGTACATACCCTACAGACGGTCATACCCCTTCTTCCTGACCACTGTTTCATGGTGACTTTACATCTGATGGATGCTTATCACACAGTTGCTCCCAACTTCAAGTTGAACCTAAAAATGTCCTGTCTCACACTCTCACAAAGAATTGTCTTCCTGGAATATATGATGGACACACAAAACAGCTTGGCTTTTCTGCCAGAAGGCATAGTATTGACTGTTCAGAATGTTTATAGGGATTTCTCTCTTCAAGAAGTTGCCCCTGCTAGAGAATTTCTCAAAATTCTAGGCCCCATGTCATCGGTGATCCTGATGACACCACAGGACAGACAGAATCCACATGAGAAAGCTTTAGTCATACTTAAAAAAAAAAAAAAAAAAAAAAAAAAAAAAAAAAAAAGTTGAGGACTCTGCAATTGGCTTCCCTTGGGAGTTCTAAGTACCAGTGCAGGACTTTGTAATAATTCAATGAGGATACTCTTGGCAGAGGACAGATAATCCTCCTCCCTTCAGGGAAATCTCCACTCACCTTCCAGACCCGATGCATTTGTTCTCTCTGGTACTCCTTCACAGGTTGCAAGCAGGGGTTATAAAAGCAATTCCAGCACTACTAATAGGAAAAAGATTTTTCACCTGAATCTTTTTGATATCCAAAAAAGGAGCTATTGTGGAAACTAGTGATAGATTTGGCATACCCAAATCCAAAATGCTAACCCTGCAGATGGTCGTATGCCTTCCTTCTGACCACTGTTTCATTGTTACTTTACATCTGAAGAATGCCTATCACATGCCAGTTGCTCCCAGCTTACCAGCTTCAACTTGAACCTAAAATGTCCTGTCTGACCCCCTAGCAAAGAGTTGTCTTCCTGGGGTGTATGATGGACACAGAAAATAGTGTGGCCTTTTCTACCAGAAGACAGAGTCCAGACTGTTCAGAACATTTTCAGGTATTTCTCTCTTCAAGCTGCTGCCTCCACAAGAGAAATTCTCAAATTTCTAGACCTCATGCCATTAATGGTCCTCATGACACCATAGACCAAACTCCACATGAGAAGGATTCAGCTGTTTTTTTAAAAAAAAAATTCTTGGACCCCACACTTGTTTTCTTTGGAGTTTCAGATATCAGTGCTGGATTTTGCAAAATGAGAGTTACAGTGGTGGGGGATCAGATATCTGTCAGTCCAGACCTACCCTTCTCCTTCCAGACCCCAAGTCAGTCTATCCAGACAGAATCATTAGAATTTCCTTAAGGAACACTGTACAGGGAAGGTCATTTGCAGGCGATTGGTGTCCTTTGGACACTACAAAGCAAGAAAATGTCAAAGAAATGTTAGCAGTGATACAGACCTCAAAAGTTTATCACCACTTATGGCCTTCAGGTTTCCTTTTGTTGGTCACAGACAAAGCCACAGTCATGTGGTGCCCGAGCAAACAAGGGGCTACAAACTCATTCCCTCTTCTAGTTGGCAGTGATGGCCTATGAGCTCACCATACAACATTATCCGATGCTTTAGGCCTAATACATCCTCTCAGAGCAAAATAAAGTGGCAGACAGCTTAAGGAGATCCTGGATGGGTTATCACAACTGGAAATTCATGACAGAGGTCTGCCTGGATTTGGTCCAGATGTGGGGAACACTTCAAAGAGAGACCAAATGGCTAAGTGGTTAAGGTCTTCTCCTCCCATGCACAAGGTACAAAGTTCAATCCTGACCTCTGACCAATGTCTTTTTGAAGTTTGCATGTTCTCCATGTGTCTCCGTGGGGTTTCTCCCATGTCCGAAAAACATGCTGAGTGTTGCCATCTCATACTCATCAATGAATGGAGCTGTGGGCAGCAGCACAGACTCTACATTGTGCCCTATAGGGGGAAGAGTTGTATAAACCAACCGCTTTGGGCATTTGCTGTGGTGTGCAGTATCCTCAAGATAGGAGAACATGGATCATAGACTGCGCGCCGTGGCAGGGCTTAGTCACTCGGTGTAAAATATGGCTGTAGGTGATTCGGTCATGTTGACTAATGTCGCCAAAAATGGGCATGGGTAGTTAGTGGTGATAAGTGGGTTGAGAACCCGGCCTACTCTGACCCACGCCACGGACCCTTGCTAATGGTGGGAGGGGTATATGTGTCCCCTATTGGTCAGTGTGTGCCTGCCATAAAGCCCAGCACACCTGGCTCAGTAAGCTACTGGCTGGCCGGTGTCTAGTTGCCCAGCCTAGATTACCTGGGGTAGCTCTGTTGAGCGAAAGCTGGACGTAAAACCAACCGACCTGCCAAAAATTAACTGAGAATTGCTACGCTTAATGTAGGTTCACTGACAGGATGCAGCTTGGAAGTAGATGTCATGATGATACGGAGGAGGCTGGACATCCTATGTATCCAGGAGACGAGTTGGAAGGGCAGTGCAGCAAAGCCACTTGGCTTGGGATCCAGAGTCTACTACTCAGGTGGAGGGCAGGCTAGAAACGGTGTAGGAATTGTGGCGAGAAAGAGGCTTCAGAAGGTAGTAAGGGATATCATCAGAATTAATGACAGACTCATGGCAGTCAGACTCCAGTGTAATGATAGGACAGTATTCATAATCTCAGCCTATGCCCCACAGTAGGGTTGTGATAGTGAGGAAAAGAGTGCATTCAGACAGCAGTTGCAGGACCTGCTAGATAAAGCAGGACAACATGAATTGGTGTTGGCAATGGGTGACTTGAATGCACGTATCAGGACAGACAGAACAGGATATGAGGACTGTCTGGGCCCACATGGGTGGGGCAATAGGAATAAAGAAGCCATTCTAGACTTCTGTCTGGCAAATGGCTTAATAGTAGACAACACATGGTTCAGAAAGAGAGAGAGTCACAAGATTGCATACAAGAGTAGTCAACATGCAACTCAGGTAGACTTCATCCTAGTAGGGGTAAAATCCATGATTGCAAAGTCATTCTCAGTGAAACAGTCGGCCCACAGCATAAACCACTAGTCACTGCAATCAGCTAGAAGCAGTGGTCAGAGAAAGCTCTAAGGTCAACAGAGACCAGGCTGAAGACCTGGAAGTTGACTGGAGAGAAAGTACAACAGTTCAAGGAATTACTCAGGGCTCTAGTACCCCAAGAAGAGGAGCAAATGGGTGGACTTGAAGAAGAATGGCAGTGCCTAAAAACAGCATGTTTTAGGACTTCAGAAAAGATATGTGGCCGAGCTAGGTATGGAAATAAGGTACATAAGAAAAGCTGGTGGTGGAATGCAGAAGTCCAGGAAGTCATCAAAAGAAAGGAGAAGTGCTGGAAGAAGTGGGAGACAGAAAAGACTGACCAGGCTAGGAAGGACTACTGATTGGCTAACAAAGAAGCTAAGAAAGATGTTGCAATAGCAAAGAATTCGTCATCGGAGGCACTGTCCCAACTTCTGGAAAGTGACTCAGTAAGGGGCACAAAGAAACTATATCAAGTGGCAAGACAAAGACAGAAAGATAAAGAAGATAGTCAGACACCCTTCATAAGGGATGCCAGCAACAACCTGCTCACCAGCCCAGAGGACATCAAAGGCAGATGGAAGGAGTATTTCCAGCAGCTTCTAAATGAAGAAAACCCCACAGAAGCTGTACTGTCCCAGAAACGGCCTACGATGAGAGAAGAGGAACCTACCCTAGAAGAAGTAAGAACAGTACTTAGAAAGATTAAGTCAGGGAAAGCAGCAGGCTCAGATGATGTCACATCAGATATGATAAAGATTCTGGGTGAGATAGGGGAGAAATGGCTCCTGCGGGTACTAATATCAGTGTGGAGAGAAAGGCGTATCCCAGATGACTGGGGAATAAGCATACTTGTGCCAGTGTACAAGAACAAAGGGGACATCCATAACTGTGGGCAGTACAGAGGCATCAAACTCCTATCACATTGCATGAAAGTTCTGGAGAGGGTAATTGATAAACAGATACGCAGAGCAGTAGAATGTAAGATGGGAGATGAGCAGTTTGGATTCAGATCAGGATGCAGCACAATTGACCCGATGTTTGCATTGAGACAGATACTTGAGAAGAAGCTAAAGATGAGGAGAGAGTCCAACTGGGCATTCCTAGAATTGGAGAAAGCATGTCACAAGGTCCCAAGAAAGCTAATCTGGGCAGTACTGCGGTGGTTTGAAGTTCCAGAAGCATTGGTAGAATTAGTGCAGGCTATGTACAAGGACCCAATGACTCGAGTACGAACAATGTTCGGTCTCACAGAGAGGCTACCAGTGGGAGTGGGTGTACATCAGGGTTCAGCTCTGAGCCCACTGCTGTTCATACTGGCGATGGACTACATTAGCAAACAGGTTGGAGGGGACAGATCAACAAAGCTGCTGTATGCAGACGATGTGGCAGTACAGACGGACTCTGAGTTAGAACTTCAGCAAATGATAGGTGAATGGAATGCAAATCTGAAGGCACGTGGGATGAAACTAGGCACAGATAAGACGGTGGTAATGGCAGCAAATTGGGGAAATCAGCAGAAGCTGAGAATAGAGATAAAAGAGAACATAGTGGAACAGGTAAACGGCTTCAAGTATCTGGAAGAGGTAGTTGAGGAGAAGGGTAGTCTGAATGAAGAGGTTAAAGCTAGAATCAGAGGGGCTGCAGCCAACTGGCATAGAGTATCAGGTGTAATCCATGACAGAAGAATGCCAAAGAAGCTTTAAAGTAAGGTGTACAAGACAGTAGTCTGACCAGTACTACTGTATGATACAGAAACATGGGCAGTAAAGGATGAACAGTTGAAGAAGCTAGAGGTGATGGAAGTGAAGTGCTTGAGAAAGGTGCTAGGATGCACACTGGGACAGATGAAATGAGGACATAAGAGCAGAAGCCAACGTAGCTCCAATTGCAGGAAAGATCAAAGAGAACAGATTGTGGTGGTTATTTGGGACAGACGGGAAGAAGGTAAGAGAAGTGAGGACGTCCAGCAAAGAGGTGGATGGATTGTGTGAAAGAAGATCTGTGACAGTCAAGCACAAGTATTGAAGAAGGCAGGAGTTTGGCACTGAATCGAGAGAGTTGGCGACAGTTAATACTATAACCTGACCCCATGTACAAAAAAAAAAAAAAAAATAGGAAAAAGGGGGCTGATGATGATAATGGTGGGGAACACTTCAAATAGTTCTCTTCACCTCTTTTCAAATCAGACATTTAAAAGAATTCTGTTTGAGACATTCTTGCAGTCATGGAGGATAGCAGCATTTCTCATTCCTTTGGACAGGAATGTTCCTTTTGCATTCCCACCCTTGGCACCGATACCCAAGGTACTTCTGAAGATTCAGAAAGAACTACCAAAGATCATTGTGCTGTGACCCCCTTTTGTCCCAGGCAATTGTTTCTGTCTTTGAATTGGCCAAGGGCAGTTACCACAAGCTTCGTCACACTCTGATCTGCTCACATAAGAACCCAGTGGTAGAAACCCTACAGTAGATTCCTTTATCCTTCAGAAGTTCCCTTAGAATCTGGAAGGGGTACAAAGCTTAGCTGTAAGACAAAGTATAGTCTTTAACAGTAAACACAGCTGAGTTGTATCTTTTGAGAAGAAGGCTTGTACATCATTTACCTTAGCTTTTAAGACCATTAACTACCAGACCCATATTATTGAATAACAGGTTGAGATCATTAAGCAAATGAAAGACATGGCAGCAGAGACAACATATGAGTTGTGTAAACAGAACCAAACAGCTTTCTGCCTTGATAAGCATGTCAACACTTGTGGATCTAATATGTTAATACTTGTAAAACATTAACAGGAACACTTAGACATGCTAATTTGAGGATACAGTCCATGCTCAAAGACGTTTAGTGGCAGTGGTTGAATGCTCATTTAGCTAAAGCTTGTTTTTTGGTCACTTTTCACAAGAAAATTTTAAAAGATTAAACGAGAAAAAAAGAACTACTTGTATACAGTGAGAGGGAGAATGTTCCTGGTCTCCTAGCATAGTAATTCTCCTTCTCAATGTAGATAATCCAAAACAACCAGGTATAGATGTTCTAGTCACTTGGCCTGCATTTAAAAAAAAGTTATGTAATTTGCAGTACAATTAAAATTGTTATCCCAGGGCACCAATCCATGCTGCCATTTTCTTTTTACCATAGGCACAGTTTTCCTGTGATCAAAGAAGATCCGAGATTCTTATTTTTATTAAAAGTTTTTTATACTCTGCATTTCACCCCTTGATGCATTTTATTCCATGGGTACTTAAACTTGTGCACATCCATGAGCTCTGTAAAATGAGCACTGTGACTTGTTTCCTCTGTAAGCGATTTCTCTGGATGAATGTATTGTCCATAAAATGGGATTCATTTAGTGTAGCTCTAAGAATGGGGACTGGTCACATTAATCATGTACATGAGCCTCTTAAAAGCAGGTACTGTAAACCTTTTTTTGCCAAACAGAAGAAGTTTAGTCTTTCATAATGTATTTCAAAAGATATAAGCAGCCTTGTAATAGTGGCCACAGCTTCTCATGTTGCATATGATACAAGCATTGATATGGATGAGTCAGACTAGAAAAAGTTCTGTAATAAAGCTTTCATAATTTGCTTCAAGGAAAATGAGCCCCACAAAGGGCAGACAGCTTCTCATATTACATGTGATAGAAGACAGGCTAATAAAGTCTGGTGATAACCTCATGAAAGCAGGCATTTTCAATGCTCAAAGTGTAAACCACTTTATGTGATGAACTTAAGGCTCAGAAAAAAGTGTTTTCTTAAATGTAGTTCTAAAATGGTAGCTCACGGGTTGTTGCCAGTTTTGTTTGTTAAAAATAAAAATAAACACCTTTTAACTAAGGAGATTCCACAAGATGCTGAGCTGGTAAGCCCTCGTGGGTCTTTCAGGAATATTCAAGTAAGGGACTTACCTCTTAAGTTTTGGGAATTGCTTTTTGTTTTTCCTTCTCCCAGATTTTCCTCTGATCAGCTTCTCCGGACCCTCTCACCATTGTCTGTAATTGACTTTAACTGACCTGTTGAATGTAATGTATTAGAACAAGAACACTTGTCCATCTACAAAATAAACTGAATAAATTACTTAAAACTTGAACAAGTTATCTTTATTCCTCCAGATGGAGGGTATCAGATAAAGTCTTCTAGATCTGCTAAAGTGATTTTATCTGGACTAATCCTTTGTACTCTGTTTCTTGTTAGTCTTGTCACTCTCTGGGTCACAGGTGCGATAATAGACCTGTCTCAAGCTTTCTAGATTACCTCCGTTTTTATTTTTAGTTAAGACAAGATATCTCTTGGGGTCAGTCTTTCCTTTTTGCCTAAAGTGTAAAATGAGTTGTCTCTCATCCAGGCTGTTAATCTGACTACTTTCTTTTGAAACCCTCAAAACAAGGGTAAAAGACTTCTACAGTCTCTGGATGTGCATAGGCAACTCTGACTCTGTTCAACTGGAGTTCAACAAATCCTTATCTTCTCTGGTTAAGGCCCATTCCATTAGAGCAATTTCTTCCTCTGGACCTTTTTCAAAGTAATTGATTCTGGGGCTGGTTTAGAGGCAGCCACTTGGTCATCTGTGCACACTTTCACAAAACACTGCAGGGTAGATACTTTGTCTAAATCCTAGAGCTTCTTTTGCTAGATCTGTGCTATCTGGATTGATTGACAGCACCCGTGTTCCTAGACCATCCTCCCTTTCTAACTGGTAAGCTTTGATATTCACCCAATAGTATTGTAATACCACAACATTGATCTATGAAGGACACAGTGCAGTTGTGTAATACCTTATTCTAACAGTAGATGTCCTGCTGCACGTTGTTGCAGTATAACTTCACGCTCCCCTTCCTCCTTTCTTCTAATGTTTATGTTATGAATACTCGTGGACCAAGAGGGAACCATTTTCATGCTTCCCTCCTTTTTGCTGTCCTTAATCTTTTACTAGTTCTTTTCCTCAGGTGTCTCCAGGTCTCCTGGCTTAAAGGTAGTCTAAGGATCTTATGCTTCTACATCTGCTTATGTACCCTTATGCCCACATTCATAGGTTATACGTCAGATGTATGACTGTATGGAAGGCTTTTGGCTTTGGCATCCCGGCCTGATGTCTGGTTACCGCAGGGAGACAGCCCAATAGTATTCAGTAGGATGGGTCTATATTTAATCATCAAATAACATTTCCATCGAACTGCTATACATCGAACCCTAACCATCAAACATTCACTCAGTGAATGTTAATTTTTTCACCAGGGAAAGTAACTAGCTAGCCAACACTTCCCCATCTCGCAAAACACAGAATTTCAAGCCTACCCAGGTGGGGGGGCTTTGCACCCCACACCTCCCATAAGTATATATACCAATTCCGAGACCACACTACAGTGGGGCAGTGTTGGCTAAGTAGTTACTTTCCCATTTGCCGAAATGAACATTCGGTGTTTAGCCGTTCAATGGAAATGTTATTCAGTAGTTAAACATAGACCCCAGTAGGACATCTACTGAGTTCTAGACATCTGTACTTTTACCCATTTTAAAGGAGCTTTTCCATTATGAAGTAATACAATTTCTCTTCCAGCAACAGAAAAAATATATATATTTACTTAAGACTCTTCTTGGTTCCAGCAAAGGAGGGCACTTGGAAGCTTAACCTAGATCTGCCAGTGCTCAACACATTCCTGAGAATGTCAGAATTCAAAATGCTTTCTCTTCAAACCTTGCTTCCTATGATTCTTGCACAAGCCCTTTTTTGTAACCATTGACTTGAAAGATGTATATCTTTATATTCCCATCAACCTGCTGACAGAAAGTACTTAACATTTTGTGCCTTGCAGTCTCACTTTCATATTTTTTTCTCTACCCTTTAGTCTTTCTTCAGTTTCAAGGGTATTCACCAAATGCCTGACCTCAGTTATTGCCTTTTGCATGGCCCAGGGTATCTATATCTGTCTTATCTAGATGATTTTCTTCTCCAAGCTTCTTCCAGAGACAGACTTATCATAAATGTCAACTTCCCTATGGATGTTCTTTGCTGAGACTTTACAGTAAACACAACAAAGTCTACCCTCCTGCCATCTCAAAATCTGACTCTTTTTTTAGGCTGCCATATGAATGCTGTTTCCATGATGGCTTTTCTTCCACAAATCAGCATACAATTTCTGACTGCTTACTTCCAGTCCCTCCTACCTCTAGAAATGACCTAAGCTAGAGAGCTACTGAGAGCCATACGAGATATGGCATTATGCATAAAAATTATACCTTTTGCCATAATTCACATTAGGAAGATTCAGTAGTACCTAAATTCTATTTAAGCTCAGCATTGCCACCCTCAGAACTTCCCAATTCCTCTCTTGCCCTTCATAAAGAAGAAATGTCTTTGGTAGATCAACCAGATGTCACTAAGATGAGAAGTGCCCTCACTGGTTCCCACTTAGTCAGGAAATGTCCATGGATGCTTCAGATCTAGCATGCGGGTATATTCAGTGAACATAAAAGGCAGAGGAGTATGGTCAGTTTACGAACACAATCTGCACATAAATGTTAAGGATATGAAAGCCCTGCTTTTGGCCCTTCAGCTCTTCAGAACTTCTAGACTTTAGGGTTTCTTCAAATTCTTACAGACAGTACTTCTGTAATGTGATATATCAATAGACAAGGATAGCCACACACTTATCTCTTCTGCAAACTAGCCATGACAGCCTAGGATATGACTATTAGTGCAACCCTTTTCTCCAGGTAGGTTTACATTCCTTCAGAGATGAACATTGTGGCAGATTATCTAAGTAGATCCAAGACAGACACTCATGAATGGATATTGAACAGTGATGTCTTTTTATCTGGTTATTCGTCAGTGGGAAAATCCACTAATAGATATTTTTGCCTTTGCTTGGAATAGACAGCTCAAACTGTTTGCTCAAGTGCCCCTTTCCCACTGGCTTGGAAAATGGACAGTGTCTTTCTCATGGAAAGGGAAATTCCTCTATGCCTATCCCACTTTCCTCTGAGTCCCAAGGGCCTTCTCAGATCAAAAGAGGCAATCCATAGATGATGTTGGTGACCTAGCCAACACTGGTTCTCTCATCTCTTTTGCTTGGCCAAGGGAGATCAGTATGAATTACCCCACAGGATAGACTTACTCACACAGCAGAAGGGTTTTTCTCATTCACTCATCCTTAAAAACACTGAACTTCACTCTGTGGGTGATAGGCTTCTGATACCATTTAGGCAACTGTTGTGTTTTCTTTTTCCAGAGGATATGCTTCAGGTATTGCAGGAAGCTATAAATCCTGCTACCAGAAAATATTGTTTCTGGTGCCAAAACAGAATTCTTTCATATCTGTGAGAGTTGCTTATTTCGACGCTGGCATATACCCTTCCATTAAGGCACATTTGTCAGCCACATCTACTTTTCTACCTTTCTACCTTTAAATCCAGCACTCTGTGTTTGTTTTGAGGTCATGCAGTTTTTGAAAGGTGTTATGTATATCAGGCCACCAAGAAACTCTGTGCCTTCTCATTAGGACCTGACTTGTGTATTGAAGCTGACACCCTTTCCTTTTGAGCCTGCTTCTTCTCATACTGCTTTTTCAAATTCTATACTTGGAAGACAGTTTTACTAGTTGCTTTTATCTTGGCTAAAAGGGTATCAGGGTTACAAGTCCGTATAGCGTCTTCCCTTTCCTAGTTTTGCACAAGGGCAGGGTAACTCTTGGGGCCAACCCTTCTTTCATGCCATAGATAGTCAAATTTCTTTAACAGAATAAATAAAATTGCCTACTTTCTACTCCAGTCCACAGAACAAGGGTGAAAGAATTGTACGTTCCTTAGTTGTTCACAGGCCTCTAAAATTTAATCCTGACAATACTACAACTGTCAAAAAGATTGACCATTTTTTTGTTTCCTTTCAAGGTAACGTTTGGTAGCCCTGCCTCAAAGCAAACTGTTTCAAGATGGCTTTCCTTAACTGTTTCTTTTGTTTTTTCTTCCTTAGCAAATCTGAGAGCAGTTGTTTATCAGGAGTGTTTTCAATGGTTTGAATTCTAGATCCATCTTAGAATCTGCCACCTTGGTCTTCATGCATAATTTTGTTGAACACTATAAAATTGATGCTTTGTTTAGATCCAAAGCTGTTTTTCCAGCTGTATCTTTCCATAGAATTTTTTCTCCTCCCACCCATACTAAAGACTTTGGAAATATTCCCATACATAGTGAATACTACAACAGTGCTCAGTGAAGGACATAGTACAGTTGTATAGAAACTTAGCATGACAGTAGATGTCGCGTTAGTTCACTGTTGCAGTATGAGCACCTTCTGGTCATCGTCCTCCTTTTATATATATATATTTTATATTAATTTTCCTTTTTTTGGCAAAGATGGTGTCCTATTTTACCATTTCCATTTCTTTGTTGGCATACAAAACTGTAGCTTTTGCATCTACTCCTTTTGATCTGGGGCAAGAAAGTCCTGAGGATTTTCATGCCCATACATCCTTTATGTGCTGCTTTGCATTTTCACACTTGGCATAAGTCACACATATGGTATAACAACCTTTGAAGATAATACTGCAAATCTGTTTTAAGTTGCTATGTACTTTAATCCTTCACATTCAAAAACATCAGTCAAACTACGAGAGCTTACATATCTTTCCAGTGTTTGCCAGACCAAGTAAAGAGGCCTTCCTCTTCATGTACTTTGAAAATCTCTATATTACTACATCTGGATGGGGTGGGTGGGAGTGGAGATGTGACTATACGTGACTGTATGTGCATTTGTGCAGTTCTGGGAGGATCAAGAAATAACTCTTAAGCCGTCCCTCCAACCTACAGTTTCCTGCCAGGGGAAAAAAATACTTGCAACAAGTGTCTGGGGAAACTAAGATGTATCGTAAGTGTTTAAGGGCAAAAGATGAGCGCAGAAAAGGGTCAACGTATATTCATTGGCCTGCTTGGTTGACCCACCTGCCTTGACAACTTATCCCCTGACAACCCAACTTCAGGTGATATGCCAACTTCCGCAGGCACTTTGGAGGCTTCCCTCTTGAAAATTATGCAAGAACTACAGAAAATAGACTCCACATTGGAGTTTTACATACAGCATGCTGAAAGAGGGTTGCGAGAGCTGGAAGGTGCCCTCATTTTGCACTCCAGTCAATGCTAGGGCCTGGAGGGGTCAATCCAGGAAGTAAAACATAAGATCTGTGAAGATGAAAAAAAAAATTGAGTTGGAGGGGGAAATAATTGAATTAGAAGACTGGGCTAGATGCAAGAACTTGCAAATTAGTGGTGCCCATGAGAAACTGGAGGAGACAACTGTGCGGAGTATATGAATGATAAGTTCAGTGTGTCCAATCCTGATTCAAGAACAAATTCAAACATTGATAGAAGTGCAGCTGGTACTGAGTAGACTGAAGGTGGTAAGGCCCCTGGCCTGGATGGTATACCTTCAGAGTTGTATAAGATTGATCAGTTAGAGAGGACTTCCAAGATGACTGCACATTGAGTAACAGATTAATTTCAGCTCTCTCAGTGTGAAAACAGAAACTCAGAACAGAGAGACTGTAAACTCGTATTTTGTGGTAAATGTCAGTAACTGGCTGGTGAGTGCACTGCCTGGATTCCAGCAAAAAAGAAATTCAGAGAACCTGAAAGAAAATTAATCACTAAAGGTGAGGAAAAACACTGATTGGGAGAATTCTGAAGCTGTTAAGCAAAAAGCAGTGAAAGCTCCAGCTTTGGTGCAAGACATGACTTCCAATAAGCTAGAGGAAAAAAATAAGTCAAATGTACTCGAGTTGATTAAAATAAATGAAACACTAATGGAGTATATCAACTCAAATAAAAAAAAGGCTGAAAAAATGGAAGAAGCTTTAAACAGATATTCAGATGATGTGATAAAACTGCAAAAATCAGATGCTGAAATGAAGAAAAGGCTAGCCGAATATGAGGCTGCTCAAGAAGAGATGTTTAAAAAAAAAAATAGTAGAATTAGAGGATAGAGCGCATAGAGAAAACAGAGTTTTTTTGTTGTACCAGAGAAGCTGGAAGGAACAGACTGTATTAATTTTATGAAAGCACAAGTAAGAAACTGGATTGGTATTCCACAGCAGGAGTTGTTACAAAAGGCCACAATGTGTATATGCTCCAAACCTGGCAGTGAGAAAGTGACCTAGACCTTTAATAACAAAGATGCAATCCTGCCAGCAGAACAGGTTGATTCTGACAAAACTGTGGCAGAAGGACAAAGTACTAAAAGTGGGAGACAATAGAGTGTTTGTGGAATGATTGCTCACTGTACACCAGACAGAAGAGGAGTAAATGTATTGTACTTATCAAGAAATATTAAGATGTAGGCATGAGATTCAGGCTGCTGTACCCAGCTATCTTCAGAATATTCTTTCCTGGAAGGACAAAATCATTTTTTGACACAGAACATGCTAAGGAAGAAACACAAAAGCTTGTCCAACAAATAGTGAGCTGTGAAACAGGAGGAGATTCTGCTTGTTCTTCTGGTAGTAAAGACCATGGAGAGCCTGTGCCAGTGAAATCTTTTCCAGTGTTTCAATGGAAAATGATTGAGAAACAGAAAAAAACACAAGCGTTGACTAGAATAAATCAGAGTATATTGGAAATGAAGAGAATGGATTTGGGAGATGGACATAAACAGGAATAAATCTAGCAACTTGGAAATTGAGAAATAAATGTGGAGTTAAAAAGCATTAATTATATTTGTGAAACATGACATAATAACAAAACTTGGAAATATTGGACTTTTTTGACTTTGTTAAACTTGTATGGGACTCAAAAGCATATGACTTACTTTGTGTCATTAATGTTTGGAAGAACACTTAGGGCAGGGCAAGAGGAAGCATAGAGTTAACCATAAGTAAAACAAAGTTTTGTTCTTAACTGTAGTATTTTTATAGTGCAGAATAAAATCTGCATACTGTAAAGTAAAGGTGTTATGTTGCCCTATCTCGCCTTTATTCTTACTTGGCTCTGACTCGGCCGAATACACAGCTGGAAGTCTCAAACCTGCCTCATGGCAAGGTAGGTATCCCATGATGCAGTGGTGCAACTCTCCAGATCTCGTTTGCCGCTTTACAAGGTTAGATGTGCTCTTCTTGGCCATGGCTACGTTTTTTGCCTTTTGCATTTTATTAGCTTAAACTAGTTAGGATTTATACATTAGTTTACTGTGTGCTGTGAAACGTTAGCTGTAGTGTGTAGCTTAGTTTATCTCCTTTTCCTCTGTTGTGTGCTTTTGCTTGACCATTGTTTTTTTTTCACAGACCTGTACTTGTATCCTGTAGTTGTTTTCTGTAATGGTGCTTTATTAAAATACCTGTAGTGTTGTGTGTGTTGGTTTTTCTAGTCTCTTAGTTAGCTAGTTAGTTCATTAGCTCATTTAAATTAGAGAGCTAGTTGCCCGTTTTAGTTAGAGGGCTAGTAGTGTTAGTGCATTCTATCCCCTACTATACCTGTCTAGGTCCGTTTAAATTAGAGGTCCTAGTGCTCGTTTTTAATCAGCGCAAAGCTAGTTCTAATTATATTTCTTAGATGTGCTGCGTTTGTTAAATTAGCATGTGTTTGTATATTGAGAAGTGGTGTGAGTTTATTTTCTGTTCGTCATTCTTATAGAACCTTTTTCTTCCAAACATGTCTAAAGATGCTAGGGAGAAAGAACATAAGCCTTCGGGCTTTAAAAAATGTCAAAAATGTACCCAGAAAATGTCTATTACAGACAGACATGTATCTGTGTTTGTTGTTTAGGAGCTATCCATCTCCTGGAGAATTGCACTTTCTGCCACTCCTTTAGTGCACGTGTGTTGCAGGAGAGGAAAAACAAATTGTCAAGGGGCTCTTGAAACCGTCCTTTGAGGAAGCTGTACAGAGTGCTTCTTCATCGTCGTCTTCTTCTAAGAGGGACAAACCAACTAAAAGGTCATCTCCTGTCTCTTTGGCTCAGTCTGAGCCCCCTGAAAAATTGTCTAAAATTTCAAAGCCGTCTACCTCCTCGGCTCCACAGGCTTCGGAAACGATGAAGGTAATTCTTGACAAACCTGTTTCTTTGGCCCCAAGGTCTTTGGAGCTGAAAGATGCGTGTCTTGGGGCCGGTCCATTGATATTCTACCAGTCTCCTCTACCTTGAGATCTCCCATTTTGTAGAGATCTCGTTCACCATCTCTGTCCTTCAGGTCCACTAGGAGCCTATCTGATGATAATGTGGAGCGGGTGCTGCGCAGGCTCTTGACGTCACCGGCGCTCGCTAAATTGTTCTCGGCTCCAACCCAACAGGATTTGGAGCCTTCCAAGACTGTTACATCCACTGTTGTTCCTCCTCTGAGCCAAGCTGGATCTTCGGAACCAGAGTTTCTAGTACCACTTGCTGTAGACCAGTCGGTTCCGGGACCCCCTTCGGAGATTACAGAACCGATATCTGCTCTGACACTCTTGGTGCCATCCGGGGTGTCTGGGAGCTGAGATTCTCGGGGGGGGGGTGTCGTCGATTGGACCAAAATGTATTTGGTTCTGTGCATACCCCTTGGTGCGTCAGCTCCTACATCAGCCTTGGAGCCGGTCTCTCTGGGGCCGGAGGTATCCTCTGTCTCCTCGGAGCCAGAGGTATCCTCGGAACCAGTGGGTTCTGCTTTCGAGCTGATGAGAAGTGTGCTGTCCCCTTCCACAGCTCTACACAGTGATACTGGCATTCGTCCCCCCAAAGCACTGGCAACTGTCTCAGCACCACCCCATCCACAGGACAGCAGAGATTCAGAGCCTCAGGAACCCTATTGGGCAAACCCCTTTCTTCCAAGGCCTCCCCAGAATACCCTTCTGAGGAGCCCCCTCGAAAGAGGACATGCGAGAGGAAACATATAGACTCCCCTGATGAGTCCGTCACCTTAGACACTGACCTCGAGGAGTCAGAAGGGTCCCCACGTTGTCCTTGGAAGATATCTCATTTGCAGATATCCTGGAGATCCTAAAGCAGAGAGGTGACTGGAAAACCATCAACCCTTCTGATGAGGAGTCGGTGTACCTGAAGGCCTTTGAATCTCAACCTTCAGCCTCCTGGGTGTCTCCGCCTTTTGATGAGCTAATGCACTTGGTCGAAAGGCGTAGGAGTCACCGGACACTATGGAACCAGTCCCTCGGAGGCCAAACAAATTTTTGTCAGCCTCCACTGGAAAAGATTTTCTTACAAAAGGTGTGCCTGTAGATGCTATGGTGGTGGCAGCAGCCACCAAAAAGGAACTTTCTGAGACATCCTTATCTGTTCATCCTCCAAACAAAGATTCTTGAATGATGGACAGATACGGGAAGCGTTTCTTTTTGTCAACGACTTTTACACTCCGATCGCTGAACTTCCTCACACACTTTACAAGGCTACAAAGAGATCTCCTGAAAGGACTAGGATATACCCTACAAGGTTCATTGGCTGAAGGGGTGACTGTGAAAGTCTCCTCCCAGCTGTCCACCTTAAATTCTGTTGTCAACTCCTCCATAAGACTGATTTCTTATGCAGCAGATGGAGCGAGTAGGGCAGCAGGTTCAGGAGTTTCCTTGAGGAGACGCTCCTTGATGTGCTTATGTAATTTTCTGGAACCTTTTAAGTCTACCTTTACTAACGCCCCCTTTGATGGTTCCTCACTTGAACGGGACTGGAGACCCATTTTGGATCTCAGCAAGTTGAACGAATCTGTCAAAAAGTCAAAGTTCTGAATGGTGACACTGCAGTCAATACTTCCCTTCTTAGGGAACGACGATTGGATGTGCTCAATAGACCTCCAAGATGCGTGCTACCACATAAAAATGGACAGAGCATCAAGGAGTCACTTACGCTTCCGGCTGGGAGCCAGTCGTTATCAGTTCCGAGCTCTGCCCTTTGGAATCCCTACAGCCCCCAGAGTGTTCAAATGCATGGCAGTAATAACAGTTCACTTGAGACGTCTTGGATTCCAAGTGTTTCCGTATCTGGACGACTGGCTCCTAACTGCCACCACCAAGCATCTACTCCAACAAGCCAGGGATGTGACATCGGAAATCTGTGCTCAGTTAGACATAACAGTCAGTTTACAAAAATCTGCCTTGTTGCCCTGTCAACATATTACCTTCATAGGCACAAACCTAGACACTGTTTCTATGATGGCACATCTTCCAGCTGACAGAATTTCAGCCCTCAGACAGCAAATACTTCACCTTCTTCCAAAGGACAAGGTAAAGACAAAGGTAGTTCTGAAACGTCTAGGGACAATGACTTCAACCATAACTGTAGTTTCTCTTGCCAGGATGCATATGAGGATCCTTCAATGGCTCCTATTCTCCCAATGGTTGCTTCAAGAACTTCCTATGTCCCATCTGATCAGAATAACAGTCATGCAAAAAGGATCTACTGTGGTGGACTCAGTCCAAACATGTGGCTATAGGGAGACCCTTTGTTCCACAACAACCTGTTGCTACAGTGACCACAGACACTTCCCAGATAGGGAGGGGGGCATTATCTGGGAAGGACAGTCCAAGGTATGTGGCAAGACCACGAGGCCCATTTGCATGTCAGTGTTCTAGAGATGAGAGCAGTGCTTCTGGTGTTGCAAGCACTCCATGACTCTCTTCCACTAGGGACGATTGCAATACTGTCAGACAATATGTTGGTGGTTTGGTGCATAAACAAGGAGGAACCAGATCATACCCACTTTGTCGAGAGGCTCTGAGAGTTTGGCAATTTCTTCTCAGTGCTTTCTAGTAGCAACGCACATACTGGGGAAATCCAACGTGATAGCGGGCATGCTCAGCAGGGCAATACTAATGCCTCACGAGTGGTGTCTGAACCAGAACAGAACAGAAGAGATTTTCTGGAAATGGAGCCAGCCTTGCTGCGATCGTTTTGCCACTCCCATGAATGCCAAGTGCAGCAGCTACTTTGCCCTAATTCCCCCTCCAGGGGAGACACCGAGAGACTCACTTGTACACGATTGGCCCTCGGGACTTCTTTATGCCTTTCCTCGTTTCCCCTCATACCAAAGTCATCCAGAAAGCAAAATCCTTGGGAAGCAGGCTGATTCTCATTGCCCCATATTGGCCTCAGCAGATTTGGTTCCCCTTCCTCTGGCCTCATCTACAGGCATGGGTTCTGGACCCAGTTCCAGACCTTCTGACACATGTCAGGAACACTTCATCCTTCTCTCTACACCCTCAACTTGATAGCATGGCTGCTCCACTTCCCAATTTAGTCAGGTTTCAAAACTTCACTCCAGCAGTTAAACACATATTGATGTCATCTCATAAAGTTTCTACTAGGAAGCTATATACTAGCAAGTGGAAGACATTTTCTCACTGGGCGCAAACTAGAAACACTGACCCTTTTTCTGCGCCAATTCAGTCCATTTTAGAATTTCTTGCAAAACTCTTCCAGCAAGGCTCGGCTGTGGCAACTATTAGAGTTCAGCTGGCTGCAATTTTGAATTTCCACATTGGTGACCATTCTCCTAACTTAATGTCACACAGGTTGTGTAAAACATTTATAAAAGGCACTTCCTTATTGAGACCTCCTTTTAAAGAACCACTTTCTCCTTGGGATTTAAATTTTGTCCTATCTCAACTAACATTGCCACCGTTCAAGCCTTCTACATCTTGTGACCTCAAATTTCTTTCCTGGAAGACCATCTTTCTAGTAGCTGTAACATCTGCCAGAAGAGTCTCAGAATTGCAAGCACTGTCAATCAGACCTCCATATCTGATTTTTCATAAGGATAGGGTATCACTACGAACTAATCTGTCCTTTATACCTAAGATTTGCTCTTAATCCAATATCATTCAATCCATTGAGCTCCTGGTGTTTTTCCCCAATCATAGCAACAAGGCAGAGTATAAACTCCAATAAACACGGGATGAATCCGAACCAAAACACCACTAACCAAATCGAAAAGGTCCAGTCACATGACGCAGTCAATAAAAGCAGCCACAAACAGGATAAAATGTCCTAAGTAAATCCATAGGATCCAAAGTATTGAATAATGAGTCTTTTATTAAACAAACACGCCGATTATGCGCTTTCTTTTCCAAACAGGAAACTTCATCAGAATCTGTTTGCATCACATCCCTTTGTCATTTAAATAGTTCACCTCTAATTATAATTGGATAAACACCAATAAACATCAATAAATTAAGTTCTTTAAATGCATATAGTTACGTATAAGTAATCCATAAAAATTATATATAAAAAGCTAATATATAAGAAAATTATGTTAAAAAAGTTTATATAAAAAGCCTGTATATAAAAATTGTATATATGTGTGTGTGTGTGTGTATATATATATATATATATATATATATATATATATATATGAGATTTCAAATGTAAATAGTTACTTGTATAATTGATACATATATAAATATCACATATGTAAATAAATAAAATGCAATAATTCCAAGTGTTTCCGTATCTGGACGACTGGCTCCTAACTGCCACCATAGGACTTTATCAACTACTAGCAGATGGCTTTTAATTTCAGTGCTGATGTTAAATTAACATGGTCATTTAGACCAGGAAAAACACATGCATCAAGCCTCAACTGCCACATCAATTCCTTGTACTCAAGTCTATTCTGCCAGTCACCCCCTCTTTCTGTAATTTGAACCTTCTCCAATACCCAAAACTTAAAATCAGCGTTAGCACAATTCAAAGCATGTCTATACAGTGCAGTACTTTCTTTCTTCTTACTTATTTCATACATGTGCTCATAGATACATTGTTTTAAACTGCGTTCTGTCTTGCCTATGTAGAATCCCCAACATACCAGACAATAAGCTATATAAACCACCCCTTTGGTCTGACAGTTATACAGCTCATTCACACGACATCTGTATTGTGGTACTGGTATAACCAATTCTTCTTTATTGGCTATAAAAATACATTGATTGCAATGCCCACATTTAAAAGTACCTGTCTTGCCTGTAACTTCACCCCAAACCTCTTTCTCGTATAATTCTTTTAGGTTATTATTTTTCTTATAACCACATTTTAGGGACTGGTTAAAAACTTCCAACCTATTGGGCATTTTCCTAAACAGATCCCAGTATTTCATCAAAATGTCACATATCTTCTTTGTATCTTCGTTAAATGTTAATGCAATGTACAGTATATTCTCATCCCTCTTTACTAAGGTGGTGTTCAGTGTATCATCTCCATTATAAAAAAGCGGTTTGAATTTTGTCCCCCATCTTAATAAAATTTTATTCTTGATACTATTGATCATCTCTATGGGATAACCCCTATTATAGAACAATTCGCCTATATATTCCAATTCCTTCTCCAAATCCAATCTTACAGAAGTCATATGGGCAGCTCTAACCATCTGCCCTTTTAAAATATTTTTCTTCTGAATATTGGGATGACTACTTTTGTAATGTAGGTAGGTATTAGAAAACAATTCTTCCTATAAATACAGGATATATAGCTTTGGTTAGGTAAATCTTTTTTAATATTGACATCCAAATAATGCACTTCCTGGTCCCCAACCTCATGCGTAAAAGAAAGAAAAGTAGTAGAAGAATTAATATAATTCATAAATTCCAAGATAACCTCTGTCAGACCTTGCCACACAACAAAAATATCATCCAGGTATCTATAATACTTTTTAATGTATGTCATAAAATTACTATTGAAAACAAAACGAGTTTCCCAATATAACATTACAATGTTAGTATATATGGGGGCACAAACTGTCCCCATAGCCACTCCATCCACCTGGTGATAATATTCTCCTTGATGGTATATGTAATTATTAGTAAGTACTAATTACATGTTTTCCAAAACAATATGGAAGTCATTGACATTCAACAAGTTAAATTCCACTAACATTTCCTCGAACCAAGATAGACCCAATGTTTGTGGAATCACCGAAAATAAGTCCTTGACATCTGTTGTCACAAATTTGTATTCATCATTAAAGTCCATCATACTCATCTTGGTTAGGAAATCCCAGGAGTCTATCAAAATATGTAAGTGTTGGGCATAAAATGGTTTCAGTTTTTTGTCCACAAAATAACCCAGGGGTTGTGTCTTGGAACCAACCACTGGTCTCAAAGGAGGATCATCCACATCTTTATGAATTTTTGGTATCACAAGCATACCAGCTATACAAGGTTTATCAACTCTGAAAAAAATATATAGTTCATTAATTCTACCCTGCAATAGGTTATCTTCCAAAATTAAATCTATCCTTCGGTATGCAATTAGAACCTCTTCATGTGATACCTGTATATATCTTTCTCCTGCATTCAAAATTTCAAACATTTTGGCAGTGTAGTCCCATTGGTATATTAATACTCACCCCCACCCTTATCGGGTTTCATCACCCTCAGTGAATCATCTCCTCTCAATTGAGCAAACATTTTTTGTTCTTCTGATGTTAAGTCCTTACGGAAGAAATTCTTAGTTCTATAAACTTCCCTTATCTCATTCATAACCATAGTTTCATAATTAACTAACTCAAAATGGAGAGGGGGTGTAAGTACTTATTTTTTGAATGTATTAACCCCTGTATAACCATTATCACCAAATTCAACCTGTAAATTAAGCTGTCTCATAAAAAGCTTCACTTCTAACATGGTCTTCCCTATATTACCCCTTTTATTGGGTATAAATGTGAAGCCCTTACGAAATAATTCAAAATGTTGTCGCCGTAAATCTATACCTGTATAATTATATATATGAAATTCATTTAATACATGAACAATACCATTTTTTATAATATTTGCCCTTACAGTGGAGTTATCCATTTGTTCTCCATTCATCTCATCATTTTCAGTTACATTATTAGTTAAGGTTGAATTTTGAGAACATGCTGTACTCCCTAATTTCCAAATCTCTGCCTGCTCAATGCTTGTGCATAAGTGGGAACTCCCCTGTTCTTGATTCGCTCTGACCTCCTCAGTCCTTCCAGCCCTAAAGGGATATTTCCATTATTTTGTCTAACTTCTTCTCTATCCATCCTATTTCCATTCCCCCAATATTCACCAGAATAATGTTCTCCTTCCTGTCTCATCCTTCTTCTACTAAATCTATTTGTGTTCCTGTTTTTATAAAATTGTGACCCTAGAAAATAGGCTTTCTTTTCTTGGTGGTCCATATTGTCCCTCTCAAGTTTGTTGACCTTTCTTTTGTAATTATTGTATGAAGCATTATCCACATTTTTAAGTACAAATAAATATTTGCTCTTGCTTTCTGTAACTGTAAATAATAAATCTTGCTTAATTTTGTTATTTAAAACATCAATTTCATCCTTCAACACATTTAACGTAACTTTGTTGTGTTTAACTATAGTTTTCATAATTGCTAGCCCACATTCATTAAAAATATTGACTAAATCATTAAACATCTCTGTCCCCTCTATCGTATTGTTGAGGAATTTGTTAATTCTTAACCCTTTAGGAACATGCTTCCATTTAATGCTTTCTGTTAAAAAAACAATTGTCTAAAGATAAGTTTTTAAATTTCAACATTTTATCTTTTAAAAGGTTACACATACCTCCACATGAGACCATAACAGATCTATTATTGCCCTTATTAATATTACTCTCTTGTATCTTCTCGGTCCGAAGTTTATAGAACTAAGAATTTCTTTCGTAAGAACTTAACATCAGAAGAACAAAAAATGTTTGATCAATTGAGAGGAGATTGATTCACTGAGGGTAATGAAACCCAATAACGGTGGGAGGCTAGTATTAATGTACCAATGGGACTACGCTGCCAAAATGTTTGAAATTTTGAATGCAGGAGAAAGATATATACAGGTATTACATGAAGAGGTTCTAATTGCATACCGAAGGATAAATTTAATTTTGGAAGATAACCTATTGCAGGGTAGAATTAATGAACAACTGTATAATTTTTTCAGAGTTGATAAACCTTATATAGCTGGTATGTTTGGGATACCAAAAATTCATAAAGATGTGGACGATCCTCCTTTGAGACCAGTGGTTAGTTCCAAGGGTTCCAAGACACAACCCCTGGGTTATTTTGTGGGCATAAAACTGAACCTTTTTATGCCCAACACTTACATATTTTGATAGACTCCTGGGATTTCCTAACTAAGATGAGTATGTTGGACTTTAATGATGAATACAAATTTGTGACAATAGATGTCAAGGACTTATTTTCGGTGATACCACAAACATTGGGTCTATCTCGGTTCGAGGAAATGTTAGTGGAATTTAACTTGTTGAATGCCAATGATTTCCATATTGTTTTGGAAAACATGGAATTAGTACTTACTAATAATTACATATACCATCAAGGAGAATATTATCACCAGGTGGATGGAGTGGCTATGGGAGCAGTTTGTGCCCCCATGTATGCTAGCATTGTAATGTTATATTGGGAAACTCGTTTTGCTTTCAGTAGTAATTTTATGACATACATTAAAAAGTATTATAGATGCCTGGATGATATTTTTGTTGTGTGGCAAGGTCCGACAGAGGTTATCTTGGAATTTATGAATTATATTAATTCTTATACTACTTTTCTTTCTTTTACGCATTAGGTTGGGGACCAAGAAGTGCATTATTTGGATGTCAATATTAAAAAAGATTTACCTAACCAAAGATATATATCCTGTATTTATAGGATGAATTGTTTTTCTAATTCCTACCTACGTTACAAAAGTAGTCATCCCAATATTCAGAAGAAAAATATTTTAAAAGGGCAGATGGTTAGAGCCGCACGTAGGACTTCTGTAAGATTGGATTTGGAGAAGGAACTGGAATATATAGGTGTATTCTTCTATAATAGGGGTTATCCCATAGAGATGATCAATAGTATCAAGAATGAAATTTTATTAAGATGGGGGACAAAATTTAAACCACTTTTTTATAATGGAGATGATACACTGAACAACATCACCTTAGTAAAGAGAGATGAGAATATACTGTACATGGTATTAACATTTAACGAAGATACAAAGAAGTTATGTGACATTTTGATGAAATACTGGGATCTGTTTAGGAAAATGTCCAATAGGTTGGAAGTTTTTAACTAGTCTCTAAAATTTGGTTATAAGAAAAATGATAACCTAAAAGAATTATTTGAGAAAGAGGTTCGGGGTGAAGTTACAGGCAAGACAGGTACTTTTAAATGTGGGCATTGCAATCAATGTATTTTTATAGCCAATAAAAAAGAATTGGTTATACCAGTACCACAATACAGATGTGTGAATGAACTGTATAATTGTCGGACCAAAGGGGTGGTTTATATAGCTTACTGTCTGGTATGTTGGGGATTCTACTCAGGCAAGACAGAACGCAGTTTAAAACAATGTATCTATGAGCACATGTATGAAATAAGTAAGAAGAAAGTAATGCACTGTATAGACATGCTTTAAATTGTGCTAACGCTGATTTTAAGTTTTGGGTAGTGGAAAAGGTTCAAATTACAGAAAGAGGGGGTGACTGGCAGAATAGGCTTGAGTATAAGGAATTGATGTGGCAGTTGAGGCTTGATGCATGTGTTTTTCCTGGTCCAAATGACCATGCTAATTTAACATCAGCATTGAAATTAAAAACCATCTGCTAGTAGTTGATAAAGTCCTATGGTAAAAATTTTTTTATGAGGAAGAATTATTGCATTTTATTTACATATGTGATATTTATATATGTATCAGTTATACAAGTAACTATTTACATTTGCAATTTCACTATTATATATATATATATATATTATATATATACATACATATATATATATATATATATATATATATATATATATATATATATATATACAATTTTTATATACAGGCTTTTTTATATAAACTTTTTTAACATAAGTTTTCTTGTATATTAGCTTTTTATGGATTACTTGTACATAACTATATGCATTTAAAGAACTTAATTTATTGATGTTTATTGGTGCTTATCCAATTATAATTAGAGGTGAACTATTTAAATGATGAAGGGATGTGATGCAAACAGAGTCTGATGAAGTTTCCTGTTTGGAAAAGAAAGTGCTTAATTGGTGTGTTTGTTTAATAAAAGACTCATCATTCAATACTGTGCATCCTGTGGATTTACTTGGGACATTTTATCCTGTTTGTGGCTGCCTTCATTAACTGCTTCGTGTGACCGGACCTTTTCGATTAGAGTATAAACTCCACCAAATGGACATGCATAGACAGCTCAGATTCTATTTGCATAGAACTAAAGATTTCACGAAATCTGATCAATTATTCATCGCTTTCTCTGAGGCAAAAAAGGTTATGCCAGTATCTAAAGGTGCCTTTTCATATTGTATTTCAAGTTGTATCACCTTTATCTACACCTCCAATAATAGAAAGTTGCCATTCAGAATTAGAGGTCACTCAACCAGAGCATTAGCTACATCCTCTGCTTTTCAGGCCAGAATGTCTGTGGACAGTATTTGTGCTACAGCTACATGGGCCAATCCTCATATGTATATCATTCATTACAAAGTGGATTTGGCCTCCAGGGACAGGGCCTCCTTTGGTTCCACTGTGCTCAAAGGTATACTCCCGTGAGTCATCTGGGAAACAGGTGCTAGGGACTCTGTCCCATCCAAGTAAGAATGAAGATGAGGTAGGACAACATAAAATAAAGAAGTTATGTACTCACCATAATGTTCCATGTTTGTTCATTCTTATGACCCCTCCCTCCTTCCCCTGTCCAAGGACTCCTAGAGGACATGGTGGTGATCTTTCCTCTCATACATGAGCTCCTTTGACTCTGTTTGTTTCTCCTTGGCATGGGGTCATACCTATATATTACTTTTTAGTAATGTTAGCAGCAAACAAGATCTGTGAGTTGCACCACTGCATCATGGGATACCTACCTTGCCACGAGCCAAGTTTGAGACTTCCAGCTGTGTATTCGGCTGAGTCTGAGCCGAGGATCGGTTCTGAACCCATCCAAGTAAGAATGAATGGCGAGATGGACAACAAACATGGAATGTTATGGTGAGTACATAACTTTTTTTCTAAGTCATTTTCAAGTATAATGGGGATAATAGAGTAAGTAAATGCCCCTTTTTTCCCCTTCTTTTCTTTTTTCACCTCATTCAGTTTTAAGAAATGTAGGTACTGCAGTGTAAAAAAAGAAAAGTCTGGTCAAAAGAACATGATAGAAGAAAAATTGACATGCTTTTTCTCATTATTGCATAGCGGAATGACTGGATTAAGGCTGTTGGCTTGATCTAGTAAGTTTTCAGAGAAAGCAAATAAATAAAAAAGAACAGTGAATATAATAAAGCTTTCCTGTAGCAAATACATAAATGCTTGTAGAAGGAGCTCTATATCTGGTTCTCATGTGTCCATGGAGACAGTCTGATGAAGAGCAATAAGAACAGAATACTTCTTTCAGTGTCTAGGAGATGATGTTTTTTGAAAGCATTCAAATGTTTTCCGAATCTGGGAGAGCAATAAGGATGAGATAAAATCAGGCAGCACTTATAGAAGCACAGCCTTTACCATGCGTCTTAGCATGGATAGCCTTTTTAGATTAACCCAAGTCTGTTAGTATGGCTGTCAGTTTGGGACAATTGTTCCTATTAGGAGGGTAAAACTTCAGTATTTTAAGATGTACATAGTTTTGTGTGTTAGTATTAAATTAACAGGTTTTAGGGCTTTATTGGAGGTGTATCTGTTTTTTTTTTGTTTTGTTTGTTTGTTTAAGGGCTTTTGATAAAACAAAAGTTTTGAAAGATGTGACATAGGCTCAAATGGATATGACAAGAAACAACTGTATAAAAGATCAGCCTGCCAAACATTAGTGTATGCATGTGACACAAAAGCTGGAACTAGATACTTAAAAAGCTGTTGCACATGAAAGGAGGGAATAATAACTTTTTAACATCATGACGCTTTCTGTATTATCTTTAAATGTTAATGGTCTTACAGAGATATATAAAAAAAGAAAGAGTAGTGAACTATGTTAAAAGTTTAGAGTGCAAATAGCTGTACTACAGGAGACTCATTTGGAAAAACCTGAATATGTGAATTTGATAAAGAAAGGTTTTCAGGATGGTTATTCTGCAGAATACCTGGGACACAGGAAAAGAGAAGTATGTATATTACTTACAGGAGGAACTCCAGTAGTGACAGAAAAGAATAAAACAAGTTAATGGTAGATCTGTAGTATTAAGCAGCTACTGGCAAGGGTTGAGGATTACACTGGCATGTATTTATATTCCACTAAATCTGCAATAATGGAGCTTAAGAAAATGATGAAAGAAGTAATCAGCTATCAGCAGGGAATATTACTTGAAGATGGCGACTATAATTTGATTTGCAGCAGTCAAGACATGTCTGGGGGGGGGGGGGTTCAGATGGGAAAATACAACCAAGGAGGATAGACCTTTGAAGAAATTTATGAAAATATTTGGCATGGAATTCAGTAGTAGGAGTATCGATTCATAGATTAGTACTAGGCTAACTGTCCTCGGGGGCCATTTTAAGCCTAGCCAATTACCCCATGTGAGAATCAAACTCTGCACCTTGTGTTTCTAAGGTAACCACCTTAACCATTACGCCAACCTCCCACCCCTTCAGTTCAGAGTGAGTTTACGTATTATTCCCCAAGATGCAAAAACTGGTCTAGGATAGACGGAAATTAAATTTCACAGGAACACATACATTTAATTGAAAGTTTTGATATGTACCCAGTGGTTCCCTATTAAGTAAGCGAACGCTTAATATACTGAACGCTGTTTAATCGACAGCTAAATGTCGAAATGGCAAAATCCCGAAGACACAGAACAGCAATTTTTTTTTCTTAAGGAAAAAAAAATCGCTGGGTCATTTTCGAGACTTTGCCATTTCCTCCACTGTGGTGCAATCTCGGAGTTGATATATTTAAGTAGGGGGGGGGTGAGGGGCGAATTCCCCCACTTTATTTTGTTTTTTTTTGTTTGTTTGTTTTTTTTGCGGACCAGCGATTTTTTTCCCCTGGCAAAAAAAAATTGCTGTTCCATTTGTTTGGAATTTTGTGTTTTCATTTTTTTGGGGTCGATTATACAGCGTTAGCTGTTATAATATAGACCTGTGTCCAATAACTCTTTCAGATCACTTGCCAATAAGAACTAAAACAAAAATGCAGGGTAATATAAAAATGAGGTACTGGTGCTTTCTCAACTATCTGTTGAAAAGAGAGGAATTTAAGGAATGGGTAGTGCAAACTATTCAGGAGTTATTAGAAAAGATAGAAATATCTTCTGAAAATATAGCTAGGGAGTGGGATAAAATTAAAGTGGAATTTAAAAACTGGGTGTAAATAAAAGAAAGAGAGAGATGGTTAAGATCTAACAAGAATTATTTAGAGGTACTGACAAATGTTAAAGTGTTGCAGAATGCTAAACAGAGAGTAAGGGATTCCCTTGGTAATATGCATGTTTTTAAAAAGATTGCCGTTAAGCAGTTGTTTTTTGATAACTCCAGAGCACTCAAACGTTTAGCATAACGACTTAGGCAACAGAAAGTAGAAAGGGTTGTTACTTTAACAAGGAAGATAAGAGATCCTGTAGCGGTACTAGAAATATTTTGGACATTTTATGAAAGTCTGTGTAAAGCAGAGAAATATGGAAATTAAGAAAAGGTACAAATGGAAATGTTTGTAAAAGAATTACATATGCCAGGGTTAGAGGTAGATGAGGCTGACTCACTGGCAGGATAGGGGATGAGATAAAAATGGTGATTTATAGCCTTTCCACAGGAAAGTCCCCAGGAATAGATGGGATTCCTGTGGAAGTTTGAAAGCTTGGAGGGAAAAAATGATAAAGATCTGGAAGGTTTTAACAGTATTTTAAGAGGAGGAGAAGCACCAACATCCTGGAAGCAAGCTGGAGTGGCTGTAATACATAAAAAGGGTAGAGATCCATTGGATCCAGCTTCATATAGGCCTGTTTCAGTCCTAAACCATGATTGTAAAGTGTTTGTGTATAATGGCTTAAAAAATGGCAAAGGCGATACCAAAATTGATAGATATGGATCAGTGTGGTTTTGTGGAGGGGAGGCAAGCATTTGACAATATGATCCAGAGGGAAGCAGAATGTAAAAAAGTACCGCTGTTGTCGGTGGGTCTTGATGCAGAGAAAGCATTTGACAGAGTAAGCTGTGAGTTTATGAGGAGGGCAATGGAAGTATTTGCATTCCCTGATAAAATTATAAGGTTGATTAGGAGGATATATGATGGACCAGAGGCGAAAAGTAAAGTGGGTTAGTTCCTCTCTGATAATTTCTGTTTATCCAGAGGAACCAGACAGGGGTGTCCTCCCTTTGTTGTTTGCTTTATATTTAGAAACATTGGCAAAGAAAATAAGGGACTCAGAAATTCAAGGATATAATTGGTATGGTAGTCAAGAAAAGCTGGCTGTGTTTGCAAATTATATTACTTTGCACATGATACAACCAGAAAAGAACATTTTAGTGTTGTGGAACATTTTGAGGCAGTTTCATATTTTTTTGGGATACAAAAATTAATGGAGCTGAAACAAATCAATGGCTGTAAATTACATACCCACACACAAATCGGTTCAGCAATATCCAGATTTATGGGCATATGATAAAATTAAGTACTTGAATATGGATTAAAAAGGATTCTGGTGTGACAGCTTAGGCTATGTGGGAATAGACTAAACAAAAGATAATGCAAACACTTGAGAAATTTGAAGCTCTGTTATATGGCTATGGATAGCAAGATGCAAGCAGTTAAAATGTTTTTAGTTCCTTTAGTTTTATAGACAGGTCAGGCATATTTTTATCAGCCAGAGGAGAAGTTGTGTATAGCAATTAAAGAGTTGAAGGATTTTGTCTGGGAAGGGATGACAGCAAGAGTCAAATTGGATAAACTGATTCTTCAGTAGAGCAAGGCGGTTTGGTGTTACCCGATTTGAAGGCATATTTCAGAGCTACACAGTTAAGGCTCTTATGCATAGCACAAGTAGAAACCTATAATTCAAAGTGGAAAGGGATGGTGATGAAACAGGGTGGGGGAAGCTCAAGAAACAAGGAGAGACTGGGATTTTGGATGCAGATCCTCAAGGAGAATAACAGTAACCATACAGAAAATTATATTCATATAGTAGCAGAATGGATTCTAAGAAATAAGCCAATCTGAGAATGGATAAAATAGATTCTGCCGATAGGGATGACTACAATTAGCGATACAGATAATAGGCAAGAGTGGGCTGGAATTTATTGGTGAAAACTGGCAAATGAACCAAGTTATTAGGAGCAAATAATTAGAGAAGGAAAGGTAATAGAATGGGGAGTGGCCAAGTATTTATTTGGACTGCGGGCTAGAGATTGCCTTCACTATCAAGGATTGGTATTAGAGTATAGGCAAAGAGAAAGAAACGGGGAGATCTTATGTGAAAGACCGTCATTGGTAGAGTTTTTAGTATAATCTAAAACAGAAGCTGCTGTTAAAGGAATAATTAGTACAGCATGCAAAATATTGCAGGAGAGCTATAAGAATCAATCGGAGGAGGTTAGAAAGGATTGGGAAGAGAGATTGAATAAGCAATTCAGAATAATGGGGGGGTATATGTATGCCTCCCAAATATACAACAAAGTCTAGAAAATTTAGGATCTTTGCTTGGAAGTGTTTACATAGGTATTTTTATACACCAAGTAGACTTCAAAGATATTTTCCTCAGGTAGTCAGCTAATGTTGCAGGTGTGATGGGGAAGAAAGAGGTAATTGGGAACATATTTTCTGGGAGTGTACTTCCCTTACAGACTACTCTGTCAGAGATACTGGGTCAGCAAATTGATGAAACTAATGAAATAATTTTTTTAGCTGTGATACTGAATCGGAATTGCCTAGACATATTAGGGCCTTGCTGAGTCTAATTCTGGTGACTGCCAGAAAAGCAATTGCTAGAAAATGGAAATTGAAGTTAGACCATCTCTACTAGAAATAATGAATATTGTAACAGAGATAAAACAACTGGAATTGGGATCTTTAGAAAAGGGTAAGAGCAAATTACATAGACAAAAATGGGCATTGTGGAACAATACACGTAGAGAGAGGAGAAACGAGGTTTAAAATAAGATAAGATTTGAAAGAGCTGTGAAATGTTTGACAATGATTGGATAGATTATAAGTGATGTGTAATGTTTACAACTAAAATTCTGTCAGTATGGTTTGCGATGTATAATGTTTACAAGTAAAATTATGTCAACATGCTTTGTTTTTCATTTATCTACTATGTGATACGTAATCATTTAATAAAGATACTTCCTGTTTAAAAAAAAAAATAAGATTGCTCAGTTAGGCTTTATTAAGGCTTTTACTCAAGTAGCTAACAAAGTGATGTCAACTAATTTGGTTCTTCCAAACTGATTTCAAGCAATGATCTGACTCATTCTGAACCAGATAAAAATCCAGAAGAGATTGCTTCTTATAGACCATTTTCCACTTTAAATCATGATTACAAATTGTTTGTGAACATGTTAGCCTACCCAGCTGAGTTTTCTTCTTCCATGATTAGTTCATATGTATCATACTTGCTGGCAGACAACTTAAGTCAAAATCGCCTTTGATTAAAATGTGTATCTTGTTAAAGCTCCTCTTTTGCTAACCAGTTTTGATGCAAAAAAAAAAAAACAAAATTTGATTGGGTTTCATGGTTATTTCTCTTCAAAGGTTTAAGAAGTATGAATCCCCCCCCCAGTTAATTTATCTTCTTCTTTGATGGCAAAAATCGAAATAGGTAATAGGGTATCGCATCCCTTTCTCATGACAAGGAGTACCCGGCAGAGGTGCCTGCAACCCCCTCTGTTGCTTGCTCTGTATATAGAACCACTCACAATTAAATTTAGACAGTCCATGATTACTGGATGTCTGTTTCATGGTAAGGAATATAAAGTATCTTTGTATGCAGATGATCTTCTTTTAACATTGAGCAACCCAAAGCAAGGTTTTCCTCCGTATTCTAAATGTTAAATACTTTTGGAGAAATATCAGAATATAAGGTAAAGCCTGGGAAGATGCAAACTGTATAAATTATTCCTCTTCCCCTACTTTAGGTTAATTATTTTAACTCCTGAGCAATTCAGAAAATATGAGAGATCTAGGGGTGACTGTTGCATCTAAAGTTCAATCAACATTATATGAGAGAGAGGAAGAGAGAGAGAGAGAGAGAGAGAGAAAAAGCAAACATGGAGCCACTATGACCTCTCCTAGTTGGCATCATGATTAATATTCTAGTCCCAAAAGAAAGAGAGAGAGAAGCAGATGTTCTTCGTGTTTCACTGTTGCAGTCATCACACTTGGGTTATCTGCTTGCAGGTAGCCCTCAGTCGGCCCAAATACCAGAGTCTTAGGATTTCCGCATCGGATGCTGTCGCCTCTTCCATGACGTCAGGTCATCAGGGGTATAAAACAGGCAGCTGACGCCATTATATCACTCTTTCTTGCCGAGAAGGAGCCCGAAGCAGAAGCAGTTTGCAAGTGCTGGTTGGCCACTACCTGAAATTTTCGTTTTTCGAGTTTCAAACCTGAAGTCTTCTAAAGCTAAGTAACCCATTGGAGATCCTTTTTTCTTGCTCTAACCGATGTCAGAAAAAGTTAACAATTGTCTTGCCTGTGGAAAGCAAATACCTCACAAAGATTTTCATTCTTACTGCGTCACCTGTTTAGGCCCAGACCATGATGTCCCTCACTGTTGGGTTTTGTGCCTTGTTTAACACCCGAACCATTTGTCATTGGGCTATCTTTGTCACTAAATTCTTTCGCTCTTGTTCTCCGTTTTCTGAAATGGCTTCGATAAGCCATCCGACTACAGATCTTCTGAAAAAACGTAAAGATAAAGACAGACCACATAAGTCCAAAACTGCCGACGACGCTTCCGTTAAGCTAGTCGCCAGTCAGCCCGTATTCAGTGAGATGCCTTTGCAGCCCCTGATGCCCACTTCTGCAGATTCACAGGCCTCTGCTGAGACCCATTCAGAGTCCGGTATGCCGCAAGATGCTTCTTCGACTATGGAACCTGCGGATGTCTCTACCTTGGATGGGTCCGGAGCCGCTTTGCAGGCACCAGCTTCTGAGGGTGTATTCTGACCTACCGATGTTTGAATTAAACCAACAACTTCATTTTTAACTAAAACTACTGAGTTTCTCAGGCCCAGAGTACGCACTACACCTAGAAAACCTATGACCAAAGTGCATGCTCAAGCTCCCATGCCACAAAAACAAATGCTTAAAATGGCTGAAGACCTTATTACCCTAATTAGGAGAAGCCAGCTTTCCCCTGCTAAGAGACAAAGAATTGAGTTTCATTCTGATTCTACAGACCAGGAGTCAGATGACTCTGACCCTTCTGATTATCAGGACATGCCCTTATCAACCTATGAGGATTCAGATGCAGAGGAGTCCATTCCCTCTGCCTCCCCTCCAGAGGATTTTTCTTTTGGTGAAACCTTGCATACTTTAAGAGAGCATTTCCGCTGGGAATGCCAGGACTACCTTCAGTCCAAAAAGAGACTCGGAAAATTTTTAGAGTTGACCCAGCACAGCCTCTAGCTATGCCCCCTGTCCTGGATGTTGTAGATGATGTCTTCATGGAATCCAGTCTTACTCCAGACACTTTACCCCCGGCCCCTAGAAAACCTGACAGGTGCTACAGAGTACCTGATTCTCACAAATTTCTCTTTAAGAATCCTACTGCGGATCCAGAGACCATTTTCAGGGACCTAAAGGGATTAAGGCTACTACAGCCAAAACCCTACCCCTTCAGACAGGGATTCCAGGGCTTTAGACAGATAGGGTAAGAAGGTGTATACCTCTGCAACTTTTGCCATCAGGGCATTGAATTGCCAGTTTCACATGTTGAAATACCAGCAACATATTATGGAACTAATTAAACAAAAAATGGTGTTACTCCCAGATTGTGCAGAAAATAAAGATTTACAGTAGTTAATGCATTCTGCAAACCAAGTTAGTAAGCATACTTTGCAGTGTGGCTTTGATGCTCTAGAAGCATCTTGCAGGGCTGCAGTCACTGGGTCTGTACTGAGAAGTCATGCTTGGCTGAAGGAACAAACTTTGCCAGATCATGTGAAATCAAAATTACTAGATGCTCCTTTAAATAAGGACGGTTTGTTTGGCATCAAAGCAGAAGAGGTTCTTAAAAAGATAGAAGAAAAAGCTAAATCTATGCAAACTGTTAAAGAATTCTTACAAGTGCAGCCACCTAGATTCAGTAGGCATTAGCCTTCTAATAATTGGTCCTTTCCAGCCCTTCTCAGTCCAAACCCAGGGGAAACAGGCCACCCAGACTACAGTCTCACGGTATGCAGAGATCTAAACAATGGAGTGTTCCCACCTCAAAAACAGGGAGTGGTAGGCCGCCCCCTTATGGAAAGAGTTCACAATGACTTTTCAATTATCCTTCCCAGCCCTGCCCAATTACTTGTGCCCCTAGGAGGAAAACTTGCCCTTCATGCAAAAAAACTGGATGTCCATTACTCAGGACCGATGGGTCCTAAACATTTTATCCCAGGGGTACAAATTCTACTTCCATTTACTGCCAACCCCAAGTGGGTTTCCAGACCTTCCTCCAAACCAGTGGGCAGAGGGTCAAAAGCAAGTACTTTCCCTGCTCAATATTAGAGCTATTCAGCCTGTTCCAGTAGAACAAAAGGGGCAGGGTTTCTACTCCAGACCTTTCCTGATGCCCAGAAAAGAGGGTTCTTGGGGCCCAATCCTGGATCTATCAATTCTCAACACCTGTCTGGTGGTCCCAAAATTCATAATGCTTGCCCTGCAACAGCTTCTCCCTGTGCTAGCCAAGGATGCCTGGTTAGTCACCCTAGACTTAAAAGAAGCTTATCTGCACATCCCCATAAGGGAGTCTAGCAGGAAATATCTAAGCTTCAGGGCAGGCTCTATGCACTATCAGTTCTCTGCACTTCCCTTTGGCTTATCTATTGCACCTAGAGTATTCACAAAGTGTCAGGCTCCAGCCATTACATACTGCAGGCAGAGAAATATCCAAATTTTCCCATACTTGGACGATTGCCTGATTCAGGTGGACAGTCAGAAATTGCTACTTCAGCACCTGGCATTTGTAAAAAGCCTCCTCCCTTCATTGGGGTACACCATCAACGAAAAGAAATCACAACTGGTGCCCAGTCAAAAAATTGTATTCCTGGGAGCAAGCTTGAACACAACTTCCCAGATGGCATTTCTCACTCCAGAAAAACAGGTCTATTTGACCAACTACTTCAAATGGGCACCAAAACCCAGCTATCTGCAAGAAAAATACTGCAAGCCCTAGGGTTCATGGCCTCATGTATTTTGCTAATTCCATATGCAAGACTGCATATGAGGAAACTTCAATGGTACTTAAAAAGTCTTTGGTGCTAACATTCTCAGGACCTGGAAATGGTCATTCCAGTCATACCTTGTCTGAGGGCAGAGTTCCTTTGGTGGGGCAGAAGCATTCAACCACAACAAGGGACTGCCTTTCACTTAACCCCCCGCCGCCCAAACCCTGACAACAGACGCATCAGACTATGCATGGGGAGCTCACATGGCAGGCAAATGCATTCAGGGCAAGTGGATCCCAGGCCAAATTCTCCTGCACATCAGTCAAAAAGAGATGCCAGCTGTACAGAATGCTCTGACAGACTTCAAATACCTAATCCTTCCAGGACAGCTGCTGATAAAGACAACACCACAGTTATGTGGTACATAAACAAGCAGGGGAGAACCCATTCTTACCCACTCTGCAGGTTATCCATGGCCCTGTGGAACACAGTCTTAAGCAACCAAGTGCATCTACAAGCTCAAGTTCTGCCAGGCAAACAAAATTCACTGGCAGACGACTTAAACAGAAATCTCCTAGACCCACACGAGTGGAAATTGGAGCCCAACACCTTCAACCTTCTAATCCAGTGGTGGGGGACACTGGAGGTGGATCCTCTTCGCCTCCCCCGAAAACCACCAGTTGAGCAAATTTTGCACCAGGAACCCTCACAGCAGGGCCTGGAATGTGGATGCCCTATCCTTCCAATGGGAAAACCTCTCAGTTTATGCCTTTTCCCCTCTGCCCCTCCTCTCAAAAAAGTACTACTCAAGATCAAACAGGACAGGCCAAGGGCAATTCTTATTGCCCCAGACTGGCCACGCCAGCACTGGTACCCACTCTTACGCAGTCTGACAACAGTGCCACCCTGGCATCTTCATCAGACCCCTACCCTGCTGTTTCAGCAGGAGGGACAGATTTTGCATCCACAGTTACAAACCCTAAACCTTGCAGCCTGGCTTATCCCCTGAATGCACCACCAGCAACCCTCAGCAAACAGGTGCTGGATGTCATTCTTGAAGCCAGAAGGCCTGGTACTTGGAAACCCTATTCTGAAAAGTGGAAAAGATATTGTTCTTGGAATCCGTCTCAAGGAAAGGACACAGCAGTGCCCTCCTTACCTCAAATCCTGGATTACCTAGCAGAGCTATTCCACAGAGGCCTATCCTTCTCCTCCATTAAGATTCATGCCTCTGCCATCTTAGCTCATTATAATACTGAGCCACTTCTATTTTCTCACCCTGTCATCAAACAATTCCTTTGAGGTGCTAACAACTTAAGGCCCCCTAGGAGAGCACCCACCCCTGCCTGGGACCTTAACTTTGTACTGGAAAAGCTCACACTTCCCCCTTTTGAACCTGCTGCTTCAGCAGAGTTAAAATTCCTCTCTTGGAAAACAGCTTTGCATTTAGCCATAACTTCAGCAAGAAGAGTGACTGAGGTACAGGCACTAATGGTTGTGGAACCCTTCATTATTTTCCATGCTGACAGGGTTTCCCTCAGGACTAACCTGTTCTTTATGCCTAAGGTGGTGTCCAGTGCGGCTCTAAACCATTCCATCCATTTGCCAACCTTCTTACCTAATCCCCAGAATAAAAGGGAAAGGATCCTGCACTCCTTGGACGTGCACAGACAGCTCAGGATGTTCATTGTGTTACACTGCTGCAGTCATCACACTTGGGTTATCCCGCAGTCGGCCCGAGTTCCAAAGTCTTGGTCCGGCGTCGGTTGCTGTAGCTTCTTCCCTGACGTCAGTGTGCCAGAGGTATACAAGATGCAGCCAATGCCATTTTCCTCAGTCTTTCCCGAAGCAAAAGCAGTTCGCAAGTGCCGGTCGGCCGACTCCTGAGATTTTCATTCCGAATCCATAACCGAAGTCTTCTACAAAGCTAAGTACCCCATTGGGGAAACTTTTTCTTGCCTCAGACCGATGTCAGTAAAAGTTAATAATTGTATTATTTGTGGGAAGCAAATACCCCAAAAGGATTTCCATTCCTATTGTATCCCATGCCTAGGCCCAGACCACGACGTCACTGGTTGTCGGTTTTGTGCTAGGTTTAACAAGCACACTATTAAATGTCGGTTTGATTTTGCCCGACATTATTTTGGCAGAAAATTCAATTACACCATGCCATCGGAACAACCGACAACCGGAATACACAAAATGCGCAAAGACAAGGACAGACATCCGAGGCCCAAAACTGACGACGAAGCCTCTGCTAGGCCAGTCGCTGGTTCTCCGGTTTTCAGCGAGGCACCTTCGCAGCCCCTGACGACCGCTTCTTTGGAACCACAGGCCACCTCTGACTCCCACGTGGAGATGGCTGGGCCTTCGGATACACCAGACTTGAGACCTACCGAGACTAACCCTTCTGAGGGCTCCGGAGTAGCTGAACAACCCGCAGCTTCAGAGGGTGTTTTCAGGCCTACTCAGTTAACCATTAAATCTTTTACTAAATCTAAACCAAAGAAACAACTTCAGCATTCACCAGCACAGGCCTCCATGCCTAAGAAACAGATGCTCAAAATGGCCGACGACCTAATTACTCTGATCAGGTGGTCCCACCCTCCTCCTGTTAAAAGGCCTAGACAGGATGCAGACTATGACTCATCCGACCAGGTGTCCATCTCCTCAGATACATCCTCAGACCTAGGATACTCTTTACCCCCTTATGAGGATTCTGATGCTGAGGAATCCATTCCTTCAGCCTCTCCACCAGAGGACTACTCCTTTGGGGAAACCTTACATACCATGTGGGAGCATTTCCATTGGGAGGGCCAGGATTACTCAGAATCCAAGAAAAGGCTCAGAGATTTCCTTTTATTACCTCAACACAGACCCCTTGCTGTTCCACCAGTGTTAGATATTGTGGATGATGTGTATGCTGAATCCAGCTTAAATCCTGATTCTTTACCTCCAGCTCCAGTTAAGCCAGACAGATATTACAGAGTCCCTGACTCTCACAAATTCCTTTATAAAAGCCCTGTTGTTGACCCTGAAACAATTTCCCAGGGTCCCAAAGGGGTAAAGGCCTCTACAGCAAAAAATCCAGTCCCCTCTAATAGAGATTCCAGGGCATTAGACAGATGGGGAAAGAGTGTGTACACATCTGCAGCTTTAGCAATGAGAGCACTAAATTGCCAATTTCACATGCTTAAATATCAGCAATGTTTGATGTCTCAGTTGAAACAAAAAATGCTTCCAAATTCAGATCTTCCTAACTATAAGGAAATGCAGGATTTATTGCATGCAGCTGAACAAGTGGGAAAACATACTTTGCAATGTGGTTTTGATTCCTTAGAGGCCTCCTGTAGAGCAGCAGTTACAGGGTCCGTCATTAGAAGGCATGCTTGGTTAAAAGAACAGACCTCACCAGATCATGTTAAAGCAAAGTTATTGGATGCACCCTTGCAGCAGGATGTTTTATTTGGAGTTAAGGCAGAAGAGGTATTAAAGAAAATGGAGGATAAAGCAAAATCTATGCAAACGGTGAAGGATTTCTTACAGGTTCAGCCTCCTCGATTTAGCAGAAATTGGTCCTTTCCAGTTTCAGACAGACCTCAAAGGGGCAGATACAAACATCCAAGAGGCAGAGGTCAACTACAAGGTACTTACAGGCCTCGACAATGGGGTACTTCAACCCAGAAAGAAGGGGAAGACAGGCCTCAACCTTATAAAAAGCAGACCCAATGACTTCCCACTACAGCTGCCAAACATCTCTCTCTTGGCAGCCCCCTTGGGGGGAAAACTGACACTTTTCAGTCACAATTGGCAATTAATCACCAAAGACAAATTGGTTCTCAATATTGTGTCTCAAGGTTACAGGTTCCACTTTCACACTCTGCCAAGGTTAAAAGGAATGCCAAATCTGCCACCAAATCAGTGGGCAGAGGCTCAAAGGCAAATTACAGCACTCATGGACATGAGAGCTATTCAAGAGGTACCAGTTCAGGCGCAAGGACAAGGATTTTACTCAAGACTCTTTCTGGTTCCCAGAAAGGACAAAGCCTGGAGGCCCATTCTGGATCTTTCTTCTCTAAATACTTACCTGGATGTTCCAAAATTCAAAATGTTGACACTACAGCAGCTTCTTCCCATGCTGGGCAAGAAAGCTTGGCTCGTAACATTGGACCTCAAGGAGGCATACCTGCATGTCCCTATCAGACAAAATTGCAGAAGATACCTCAGATTCTTAGCAGGTTCAATGCACTACCAATTCTCTGCACTGCCCTTTGGCTTTTCTACTGCGCCCGGGGTCTTTATAAAATGCCTGGCACCAGTAATTGCATTTTGCAGACAAAAAGTAATTCAAATTTACCCATATTTGGACGACTGCCTTATTCAAGCAGAGAGCAAAGACATTCTTCTAAAGCATCTGGCATTTGTAAAAAGACTGCTAATTTGCCTAGGGTACACAGTAAACGAAAAGAAATCAAAACTAGTGCCCTCACAAGAGATAATATTCCTGGGTGCCAGCTTAAATACAGCGGCCCAGATGGCTTATCTCATGCCAGACGAGCAAGGACAACTGATTCAATATTTCCAATTAATGGCAACAAAGACTCAACTCCCTGCAAGAAGAATTCTGCAGGCCTTGGGTTACATGGCATCTTGCATACTACTAATTCCATATGCAAAACTGCATATGAGGAAACTACAGTGGTACCTAAAGAGTGTCTGGTCTCAACACTGTCACAGTTTGGAAACAGTAATACCACTTAATCCTTGCCTTCAACAGGAGTTTCGATGGTGGGTTCAAGCCTGTCACCTCAACAAGGGACAGCCTTTCACTCAACCCATAGCCAGACAAACACTGACAACAGATGCTTTGGATTATGCCTGGGGAGCACACATGGCAGGAAAATGTATTCAGGGCAAGTGGAACACAGAACAAAGGCATCTTCACATCAATCAAAAAGAGATGCTAGCTGTACAAAATGCCCTTATAGCTTTCAAGGACCTTCTGCATCCAGGACAACTTCTTCTAAGGACAGACAACACCACAGTTATGTGGTACATAAACAAGCAAGGGGACACTCATTCATATCCCCTCTGTAGACAAGCCATGACCTTGTGGAACACAGCTATAGCCTATCAAGTTCATCTGTAAGCAGAAACATCATGGATCCGCACAAGTGGAAATTACATCCACAAATGTTCAGGATGATAACACAGAAATGGTGGAGCCCGGACATAGATCTGTTCGCATCCCCAATGAATTGCCAGCTACAGAAATTCTGCACAAGGACTTACCACCCACAAGCATGGAAAGTGGATGCCCTCTCATTCAGCTGGAAAAACCAAGTAGTATACGCTTTCCCACCACTGCCTCTCCTTTCAAAGGTACTCATAAAAGCCAGACAAGAAAGGCCAAAGATGATCCTGATTGCCCCAGACTGGCCTCGCCAGCACTGGTACCCAATCTTAGAACTTAGCACAAGGACCACCATGGATTTTGCCTCAAATCTCACAACTTCTGACTCAGCAAAACAATCAGATACTGCACGGTCACCTCAAGACTTTAAACCTGGCTGCATGGCAAATTCCTTAGTTGAGCAAACAATGCCTCTCTCCAAAGCTGTTATGGATGTCATTCTGGAGGCCAGAAGGCCTAGTACCAGGAAAGCATATTCGGATAAATGGAAGAGATTCTGTGCCTGGAACCAGGTTCACAACCTTGACCCTCTTGTCCCAAATATTCCTCAGATACTACAATACTGGACTGAGATGCTGGACAAGGGCCTCTCCTTTTCATCCATTAAGATCCATGCCTCTGCCATCTCTGCTAATTACAACACGGATCCACCTATTTTTCTCATCCTTTGGTAAAACAGTACCTCAGAGGGGCTAAAAACATAAGACCGCCCCGTAGAGCACCAAATCCAACTTGGGATCTCAACTTTGTCTTGGAGAAATTAACTTTACCTCCTTTTGAGCCAGCTAACTCAGCAGACTTAAAATATGTCTCTTGGAAAACTGCTCTGCTCCTGGCAATAACCTTAGCATGAAGAATTTCAGAATTACAGGCACTAATGGCAGTGGAACCCTTCATCATATTCTACCAAGACAGGGTGTCTTTAAGAACAAACCCTACTTTTATGCCAAAGGTGGTATCAAGTGTGGCTCTAAACCAAACTATTCACTTGCCAACTTTTTATCCAAATCCACAGAATAAAGGGGAGAGACTACTGCATTCCTTGGACATACACAGGCAGTTACGCTTCTACTTGGACAAAACTAAAGCTTTCAAAAAAACTGAGCAATTGTTTGTATCATATGCTGCAGGAACACAGGGAAAAGCCATTTCAAAACAGACCATTTCAAAATGGATAGGCCATTGCATACGTTTCTGCTATACACATCATGGGAAAACTGCACCTAACAACATTAGGTCTCATTCCACCAGGGCAACAGCCACTTCAGCTGCCTACCTCAGAGGAGTACCTACCAAGGACATTTTGGAAGCAGCAACTTGAGTTCTGTACATACCTTCACCAAGCATTGCCATCTGCCTCTTTACTCTAAATCCAGAGCTGGCTTTGCCACTGCAGTTCTGCAGGGCCTTATAGCCACCCCTAATGCCTTATAGAACCAGCCACCTTACCTCTGCTTTGGGATTCTACCCAAGTGTGATGACTGCAGCAGTGTAACACGATGAACATAGTACAGTTTTGTACCTACCATTAATGTAGATGTTCAAGTGTATACACTGCTGCAGTCCAGGTTACCCTCTTTCCTTCCCCTCTTACTTGCTGTTACTTACCCTGGTATTCTACCCTTGCTGCCTATGGGAAGTATTTGCAGGTAACATGAAGTATTTGATTGCTTTTCTTATGTATGTTTTATTAGCAATTTACATTGCCTACCTTTTTGGGGGCACCTGACATCTGGGGCAAGAAAAACTGAAGAAAATGGCGTCGGCTGCATCTTATATACCCCTGGTGCACTGACGTCAGGGAAGAAGCGACAGCAACCGATGCCGGACCAAGACTTTGGAACTCGGGCCGACTGCGGGACCGCCTGACGGCAGGATAACCCAAGTGTGATGACTGCAGCAGTGTATACGCTCGAACATCTACATTTATGTTAGGTACAAAACTGTACTTTCTACCTTGACAAGACTAAACCTTTCAGAAAATCTAACCAGGTGTTAGTCAGCTTTGCTTCAGGGGCAGAGGGCAAGGCCATTTCAAAGCAAATAACCTAAGTGTGATGACTGCAACAGTAAATACACTCAAACATCTACATTTATGGTAAGTGTACACAACTGTACTTTTTTTATAGCTGTCTATCTCACCAACCAGTAGTACCATGCTTTAAAGCTCTGTCCTCTTCATGTGGACACACACAGTCTATTATGTTTTTAGAAAACATTCCTGAATATATGTTCTTTAACACTCTGTCCCATAATGTATGTGCATGTTATGAAACTGCAAGTTAAAAGAGACAGCTTCATTTCCACATTTGCATCTGTCCAGCTGATCAGGAAAAGCTGTACATTTGCAGTCTATTATGCATAGGCACAGGGCATGTTCCTGTCAAATGTCAAGTGAACATTATGAAAAATAAACATTACAGAAATGGCTCATTATTACCCTTATTAACTGCAGGAATATTAAGAGGCAGAATTGCATGCTGCCAAATCAGTTTCACTCATATAATGTTAAAAGTCAGCAATTTTTGATTAAATCAGGACTTTATCTTACAAGAAATAAATTTTGCTGTATTTCCACTTGCTACTTTGAAATGCCTAAATGTCTGCAAGCTGTCACATAAGTGGAAAGAGTAATTTAATGATTGAAGAGTGATTTGGAAAGATTTTATCTCAGTAATAATAATTATTTCTACTTTTATATCAGAAGCTTACAAAATATGAACCAGTTGTTATACACATACATTCTAGTTATTTGTATGTTGTTTGACACATTTGCAAATTAGTTTTGTATGAATACATGTTTCCAAAATATCCAAATTTGCCATGTATTTGTTGATATAACCCAGTGGGTTAAAAAAATTAATAAAAATAGTTTTGAGAAAAAATAGCCCATTGCTCAATCAATACTTCGTCAAGTTAGGAGAGTTGTGAAAAATTAATGAATATTTCTATAAGATCTTGTTTCCTTAGATTAATAATTTTTCTAATCATGATGTGGGATAGTAAAAATAGCTATTATATAACCTTTCATTTTAACTTCTAACAGTTCCAAACCTTAAGACTCTGTCTTCATCATTTACATGCATAAAGAAATTATGATGAATTAGTAATCACGCTGCGGTAGCGTTGTCGCCTCACAGTAAGACGTTGTCCTGTTCGATTCTCAGCTAGAGCGTCTTCTGTGTGGAGACACTCATGAATGGGCATACCTTTGTTGAAGGTTGTGCGTCAGGGCCGGCAACTCGGCATGTAAAAATCTACTGCCAATCATTAGCGGACCGGAGTTCCGCTGTGGCGACCCCTAACCGGGAAAAGCCGAAAGACACAACAACTGTCATACATAGTTTGCAAACATTTTATCAGATTTTTTTTCCTAAAACAAGTTTGCATCTCTCCTCACATTGGTTTGAAATGTTTTTGTGGATCCTAGCCTGTATCAAAAATTTTATTTTACATTGGCAATCTGAGCCAGCTCTGGTGGCATTGTGGGATAAAGCCCTTACTCCATCCCATGTAACCTGAGTTCGACTAGTGGCTCAGATGCTTGACTGTGCTAGCAAGGAAGATAGGCAAGCTTATCCAAGGGAGGGAGAGCAGAGCTGCCTGCACACACTGACAACTGCCACTGTCCCTCAGAAAAGGTGCAGTCATGAAGAGATGCAGACGAATTTTATGCTAACCAAGCCACCGTGGGTGGAAGCCTTCAAAGCAAGTTTGCAGAAGCTTGCATTCACAAGGGAAGGGCATTGTGGGCCACCACAATGATCTAGTTTGCTCATTCTTCTCATCCAGGTGGTTATAGGTCATTAAACATACTCTCATTGATGAAAGGCTGTCAGGAGCACAAAGCACCCTCATTGCTGCCTGAATGACATACCCATGATGGATGCCTATCTCATCCGCTCTAGGTGGAATTCCCAGAAGTGAGTAACTCGTTATTGTCAGTTAAAGGGATGCTTGATATTTGGCAGGCCCAGGGAGGGCAAGACTGACACAGGGACACTGTTAGGGTCATAGATAAATACTACGCTAGTAGCCTTTTTGGGCCATTTTAAGCTGATCCAATTTCCCTTTCAAAAGTGTACCTTTTGACTGTGAGATTAACACCTTTATACCAACCACCAAACTCCCACCAACAGGAAAAAAAAAGAAATTGACAGTCATGAAACATGTTATTACAGTTGAAACTGAAAAAAAATGTATTGACAATCTATTAGGCATAGTACATCTGTAATAATTAGACTGCGGTGGTGGTGCTGCGGTAGCGTTGTCGCCTCACAGTAAGACGTCCTGTTCGATTCTCAGCTAGAGCGTCTTCTGTGTGGAGACATGCGTGAATGGGCGTACCTTTGTTGAAGGTTGTGCGTCAGGGCCGGCAACTCGGCATGTAAAAATCTACTGCCAATCATTAGCGGACCGGAGTTCCGCTGTGGCGACCCTTAACCGGAAAAAGCCGAAAGACACAACAACAACATACTTCTGTAATAATTAAAGTGCGCAGTTCAGCAGATTTTGTACAGGTATAACCCATTGCTTAATATAAATATTTTGCCTTTCAAACATTTGTATAGCAGCTGAGGTATTACAAAAAAAAACTAAATTGCTTTCTTTTCTAGTCATCTTCATTGGTAATATTCATTTTGTTGTTGTAGACTATCATGCTCTGCTGACAGTACAGAAAAGCATCTGCCCTTTCCACTCAAGCTTTCTTGTTCCTCCCACTCACCCTTTCCTTCTGCTGAACTTTTATTGTCCTTAGGTTTAGAAATGCCAACATAATGCAGAAGCGTTTCCTCATTGGGAACATACAGAGGAAGATGTTCTTCATTTAGATCACTGTTTCAGTATTCCTTACTACTGGGACTTACTAGAGCTGAGTTGTGGGCATTTAGTCTGACCTTAAGAGGTTACAACCCTTCCCCTTCCAGTTGTGGTAGATGACCTCCAACTTAAGATGTCAGGATACTTCTAGTAATAAAACAGATGTCTGCCTACACTATTTTAGATATTTATTGTTGCATTTCATTTTCATGCCTCACAGTTAGCATCCACTCTCTGATATAGTTCAGCCTGCTTTGGAGCTCAGGGCAGGCTACTTTTCCCAGTGGGGAATATCTTTTTTTCCCCCTTTCTCTATAAAATTTGCAGTTTGACGATTTTACTTGGTCTTTCTCTTTTGTAATGACGTTAGCCTTATGTCAGGGCCAAAGAAGAAAAGGAGAGTTTGTGGCAGGTACACCCCCCCAAAAAAAAAGAAAATATATCGGTCATTTTATATTTTGATTAGGCTCTGAACATGGTTTTGAAGATCTGTTAGGGTTCCACACCTAAAGTGGTCAGAAGTAGATACCATTCCCTACAATTCTACTCTTCACCTGGTCCAAAGTGGCATTCACAGGTGGTTCTCAACTTCTGTCTGTAAGAAAATATAACTAAAGGAGTGGGCCACAAATGATGCAGGAGACATGATTTGTATGTCCATTTGGGGTTTGTCAACTGGTGTAAATTATGGTTTGGCACTTTGTGCAATCCCCAGACCAAAACACCTGTTTATCCTGAGACCCCCTTGGAAGCAGCCATGTCTAGGGATCCTTGCACATCCTGTTAGTCTGGGAATTCTAGGTGCCCAGTGCTGAAGCACTGTTTATGGTGTCAAAAGGAAAGATGGTATTTGCCCTAAGACTTGTGAGGATGTTACAGGCAACAAAATGAAAATCAGGCACTACTGTTCAGAAGGTAAACTTTTCCCATGGATGTTCCAACTAAAAATCCCCAGAAGGTGATGCGCACAGATCACCTGGTCCAAGTCCACACACCCTATACCAGGTCTGCCCTGAACAGTGGTTTGCCCTTCCACAGGGTTTTCAAAAAACTCTGTAGGGCCTGCACCCAGAGATGCAAACTTCTATGTCTGGAATCCCCTCTCTTGAAAGAAAGAATACTTTTCTTTGAAGGTAGAGGACTCTGCAGAGAGTGCAGAGAGTAAATGGGAAGACAAGGACTATTCTTCCCACATGTCTTCTCTCATTGGTTATGATGCTGTCATAGAGGACACGACTTCCTGTGGTTTCTTTGCAGAGGAAGTCTCATTTGGAATGACTGTTTAAAAAAAAAATGAGAGTACTTCTAATGGGAAGGGAGGATGGCCTTTCAGACTCGAAAGTGATATTTTGACTTACTGGGCTGGATGCCTTCAAGCCTGTGTCTCTTCCTCCTGTCTTTGGATCCCTGCAAGATGAATACAGAAGTCAGATACCAAGCCCCTACTCTGAAGAATCCGGGCAGGTTCGATAAAAAATCCATAGTGAATCCAGCTATAGTGTCTGTGGATCCAGAGAATGGATCCATATTAGTTCCTGCTTCTACCACTTTTCCAAATAATAAGTAAACAATTGTTTTGGATAGAATTGGGAAGATAGTTTATATTGCTGCTGTTGTGGCCTTCAGGACCATTAATTGTCATACTTGGATGA